>NW_027315790.1:34588249-34643249 GCF_026437365.1 Eucyclogobius newberryi
TTTCCATCGTGATGAAACTCGAATGTGGCGTTTTAACCATGACATTTACAGAAATAAAAGTTGTTCCACGATGTAACGTTTGCGTCTCTGTCCCGAAGGTTCCACAAATGGCATTAAACGTACGGAATGCTTCTTAAATCATTTTTACTGTGAACGAGCTCGACTATCCACAGATCCGACCTATATCGCGGATGGATACATTTCATGCCATACTAAGCACAGAATGTGCAGCTGTTATTTCTGTAAAGTCAAATACAATGTTTGGTCTTCATCCTGGAGATGTTTAAATATGTTCAGGTGATTTTAACGTACATATTCATCCTGCGTTTGAAGTCGTTTGTGATAAAAGTGACACGTTCAGGCTTCAGGAGTTTGAACACACATTTATTCTTTAGGCACAGATTATTCAGGCGAAACATGAGTTACTTTCAGTTTGGAGACCTTCAGAGATCTGGTTGGTGTCAGTTTGGAGACCTTCAGAGATCTGGTTGGAGTCAGTTTGGAGACCTTCAGAGATCTGGTTGGAGTCAGTTTGGAGACCTTCAGAGATCTGGTTGGAGTCAGTTTGGAGACCTTCAGAGATCTGGTTGGAGTCAGTATGGAGACGTACCTTCAGAGATCTGGTTGATGTCAGTTTGGAGACGTACCTTAAGAGATCTGGTTGGAGTCAGTTTGGAGACCTTCAGAGATCTGGTTGGTGTCAGTTTGGAGACGTACCTTCAGAGATCTGGTTGGAGTCAGTTTGGAGACCTTCAGAGATCTGGTTGGTGTCAGTTTGGAGACGTACCTTCAGAGATCTGGTTGGTGTCAGTTTGGAGACCTTCAGAGATCTGGTTGGAGTCAGTTTGGAGACGTACCTTCAGAGATCTGGTTGGTGTCAGTTTGGAGACGTACCTTCAGAGATCTGGTTGGTGTCAGTTTGGAGACCTTCAGAGATCTGGTTGGAGTCAGTTTGGAGACCTTCAGAGATCTGGTTGGAGTCAGTTTGGAGACCTTCAGAGATCTGGTTGGTGTCAGTTTGGAGACCTTCAGATATCTGGTTGGTGTCAGTTTGGAGACGTACCTTCAGAGATCTGGTTGACGTCAGTTTGGAGACCTTCAGAGATCTGGTTGGTGTCAGTTTGGAGACCTTCAGAGATCTGGTTGGTGTCAGTTTGGAGACCTTCAGATATCTGGTTGGTGTCAGTTTGGAGACCTTCAGAGATCTGGTTGGTGTCAGTTTGGAGATGTACCTTCAGAGATCTGGTTGGTGTCAGTTTGGAGACCTTCAGAGATCTGGTTGGAGTCAGTTTGGAGACGTACCTTCAGAGATCTGGTTGGTGTCAGTTTGGAGACGTACCTTCAGAGATCTGGTTGGAGTCAGTTTGGAGACCTTCAGAGATCTGGTTGGTGTCAGTTTGGAGACCTTCAGAGATCTGGTTGGTGTCAGTTTGGAGACCTTCAGATATCTGGTTGGAGTCAGTTTGGAGATGTACCTTCAGAGATCTGGTTGGTGTCAGTTTGGAGATGTACCTTCAGAGATCTGGTTGGTGTCAGTTTGGAGACCTTCAGAGATCTGGTTGGTGTCAGTTTGGAGACGTACCTTCAGAGATCTGGTTGGTGTCAGTTTGGAGACCTTCAGAGATCTGGTTGGTGTCAGTTTGGAGACGTACCTTCAGAGATCTGGTTGACGTCAGTTTGGAGACCTTCAGAGATCTGGTTGGTGTCAGTTTGGAGACCTTCAGAGATCTGGTTGGAGTCAGTTTGGAGACGTACCTTCAGAGATCTGGTTGGTGTCAGTTTGGAGACGTACCTTCAGAGATCTGGTTGGAGTCAGTTTGGAGACCTTCAGAGATCTGGTTGGTGTCAGTTTGGAGACCTTCAGAGATCTGGTTGGTGTCAGTTTGGAGACCTTCAGATATCTGGTTGGAGTCAGTTTGGAGATGTACCTTCAGAGATCTGGTTGGTGTCAGTTTGGAGATGTACCTTCAGAGATCTGGTTGGTGTCAGTTTGGAGACCTTCAGAGATCTGGTTGGTGTCAGTTTGGAGACGTACCTTCAGAGATGTGGTTGATGTGGAGTTTGGCCGTGGCGCTGGAGCTGCTCTGAGAGGCCACACTGGACTGAGCTACAGGACAAAAACACAAAAGTACTTTTTATGGAGCAAAACTGTTCAAGCGCTTAATTAGTTACTTCAGCTTTACGTGGACAAGGCCAAAAGTTTGTGTTCATGTGACGTCAAAACATTCTAGCCTCAAGTTTAATCTGTCTCTGGTTCGGTCTGAATCCTCAGGTGAACTCTCAGTGTCAGGGTCAGAGGTCAGAGGTCAGAGGTCAGCTTTAGGGTTAATGTCTTCTCTGTGTGTGTCCTCAGAGATGTGTATTCTACAGAGTGCGTGTCTCTGAGGTGTGTGTTCTACAGAGTGTGTGTCCTCAGAGATGTGTGTTCTACAGAGTGCGTGTCTCTGAGGTGTGTGTTCTACAGAGTGTGTGTCCTCAGAGATGTGTGTTCTACAGAGTGCGTGTTCTCTGAGGTGTGTGTTCTACAGAGTGTGTGTCCTCAGAGATGTGTGTTCTACAGAGTGCGTGTCTCTGAGGTGTGTGTTCTACAGAGTGTGTGTCCTCAGAGATGTGTGTTCTACAGAGTGCGTGTTCTCTGAGGTGTGTGTTCTACAGAGTGTGCGTTCTCAGAGATGTGTGTTCTACAGAGTGCGTGTCCTCAGGTATGTGTCCTCAGATATGTGTGTTCTACAGAGAGTGTGTCCTCAGAGATATGTCTTCTACAGAGTGTGTGTTCTACAGAGTCTGTGTCCTCAGAAATGTGTGTTCTACAGAGTGCGTGTCCTCAGAGATGTGTGTTCTACAGAGTGTGTGTCCTCAGAGATGTGTGTTCTACAGAGTGCGTGTCCTCAGATATGTGTGTTCTACAGAGTGTGTGTCCTCAGAGATGTGTGTTCTACAGAGTGTGTGTCCTCAGAGGGAAACTGTCTCTCATGTTGTACCTTCGAGTTTGGCCAGCAGAGGTTTGCTCTCCTCACTTCCTCTCACGGCGTAGATTTTAAAGTTGTATTCTTTAGAAGCCTCAAAGTTTTCAATGACGACTTTGGGGTCTAGTTTAGGCACTTGGACCTCTGTCTCTAGACCTCCTGCACAAACAAGAAAAAGTGTGAGACTTCCACTGAAACACGAGTTACAAACATCTGGAAACCACAGAAACATTGAACACTATCGTTGTTTTATTGATGATGTGGAAACTACTGGACATGTCTATTTTAGATCATCTTAAAGTGACACAAACTCAAAGCCTCCTCCAGAGTTCACATGGACCTCTCCATCTCTCCTTGTTCAGATCCCCATGTCTTGGTAGGTTTGTATTTGACTCTTTCTGGATGTTCAAATCTTGGGAACTCTTTTCATGACCTAACTCTGCTTCAAACATCTCCACACGTTCTCCACTCTGTGAAACATCTCCACACGTTCTCCACTCTGTGAAACATCTCCACACGTTCTCCACTCTGTGAAACATCTCCAAAAGTTCTCCACTCTGTGAAACATCTCCAAAAGTTCTCCACTCTGTGAAACATCTCCAAAAGTTCTCCACTCTGTGAAACATCTCCACACGTTCTGCACTCTGTGAAACATCTCCACATGTTCTCCACTCTGTGAAACATCTCCACACGTTCTCCCTGACGCGTCCGCTGTGTTCTTGGACTCCATGAAACATCTCCAGACGTTCTTGGACTCCATGAAACATCTCCAGACGTTCTTGGACTTCATGAAACATCTCCAGACGTTCTTGGACTCCATGAAACATCTCCACACGTTCTTGGACTTCATGAAACATCTCCAGACGTTCTTGGACTTCATGAAACATCGCCACACGTTCTTGGACTCCATGAAATATCTCCAGACGTTCTTGGACTTCGTGAAACATCTCCAGACGTTCTTGGACTCCATGAAATATCTCCAGACGTTCTTGGACTTCGTGAAACATCTCCAGACGTTCTTGGACTTCATGAAACATCTCCAGACGTTCTTGGACTCCATGAAACATCTCCACACGTTCTTGGACTTCATGAAACATCTCCAGACGTTCTTGGACTTCATGAAACATCGCCACACGTTCTTGGACTCCATGAAATATCTCCAGACGTTCTTGGACTTCGTGAAACATCTCCAGACGTTCTTGGACTCCATGAAATATCTCCAGACGTTCTTGGACTTCGTGAAACATCTCCAGACGTTCTTGGACTTCATGAAACATCTCCAGACGTTCTTGGACTCCGTGAAACATCTCCACACGTTCTTGGACTTTGTGAAACATCTTCAGACGTTCTTGGACTTCGTGAAACATTTCCAGACGTTCTTGGACTTCATGAAACATCTCCACACGTTCTTGGACTCCATGAAATATCTCCAGACGTTCTTGGACTTCGTGAAACATCTCCAGACGTTCTTGGACTCCATGAAACATCTCCACATGTTTTTGGACTCCATGAAACATCTCCAAACGTTTTTGGACTCCATGAAACATCTCCACATGTTCTTGGACTCCATGAAACATCTCCACACGTTTTTGGACTCCGTGAAACATCTCCAGACGTTCTTGGACTTCGTGAAACATCTTCAGACGTTCTTGGACTTCGTGAAACATCTCCAGACGTTCTTGGACTTCGTGAAACATCTCCACACGTTCTTGGACTTCGTGAAACACCTTCAGACGTTCTTGGACTTCGTGAAACATCTCCAGACGTTCTTGGACTTCCTGAAACATCTCCAGACGTTCTTGGACTTCATGAAACATCTCCAGACGTTCTTGGACTTCATGAAACATCTCCAGACGTTCTTGGACTTCGTGAAACATCTCCAGACGTTCTTGGACTCCGTGAAACATCTCCACACGTTCTTGGACTTCACGAAACATCTCCAGACGTTCTTGGACTTCGTAAAACATCTTCAGACGTTCTTGGACTTCATGAAACATCTCCACACGTTCTTGGACTTCGTGAAACATCTCCAGACGTTCTTGGACTCCGTGAAACATCTCCACACGTTCTTGGACTTCGTGAAACATCTCCAGACGTTCTTGGACTTCATGAAACATCTCCACACGTTCTTGGACTTCGTGAAACATCTCCAGACGTTCTTGGACTTCATGAAACATCTCCAGACGTTCTTGGACTTCATGAAACATCTCCAGACGTTCTTGGACTTCATGAAACATCTCCACACGTTCTTGGACTTCGTGAAACATCTCCAGACGTTCTTGGACTTCATGAAACATCTCCACACGTTCTTGGACTTCACGAAACATCTCCAGACGTTCTTGGACTTCGTGAAACATCTCCAGACGTTCTTGGACTCCGTGAAACATCTCCAGACGTTCTTGGACTTCGTGAAACATCTCCAGACGTTCTTGGACTCCATGAAACATCTCCAGACGTTCTTGGACTTCGTGAAACATCTCCAGACGTTCTTGGACTTCGTAAAACATCTTCAGACGTTCTTGGACTTCATGAAACATCTCCAGACGTTCTTGGACTTCATGAAACATCTCCAGACGTTCTTGGACTTCATGAAACATCTCCAGACGTTCTTTGACTTTGTAAAACATCTCCACACGTTCTTGGACTTCGTGAAACATCTCCACACGTTCTTGGACTCCATGAAACATCTTCAGACGTTCTTGGACTTCCTGAAACATCTCCACACGTTCTTGGACTTCATGAAACATCTCCAGACGTTCTTGGACTTCATGAAACATCGCCACACGTTCTTGGACTTCACGAAACATCTCCAGACGTTCTTGGACTTCGTGAAACATCTCCAGACGTTCTTGGACTCGGTGAAACATCTCCAGACGTTCTTGGACTTCGTGAAAAATCTCCAGACGTTCTTGGACTTCGTAAAACATCTTCAGACGTTCTTGGACTTCATGAAACATCTTCAGACGTTCTTGGACTTCATGAAACATCTCCAGACGTTCTTGGACTTCATGAAACATCTCCATACGTTCTTGGACTTCGTGAAACATCTCCACACGTTCTTGGACTTCGTGAAACATCTCCAGACGTTCTTGGACTTCGTGAAACATCTCCACACGTTCTTGGACTTCGTGAAACATCTCCAGACGTTCTTGGACTCCGTGAAACATCTCCAGACGTTCTTGGACTTCGTGAAACATCTCCAGACGTTCTTGGACTTCGTGAAACATCTCCACACGTTCTTGGACTTCGTGAAACATCTCCAGACGTTCTTGGACTCCATGAAACATCTCCAGACGTTCTTGGACTTCATGAAACATCTCCACACGTTCTTGGACTTCATGAAACATCTCCAGACGTTCTTGGACTCCGTGAAACATCTCCAGACGTTCTTGGACTCCGTGAAACATCTCCAGACGTTCTTGGACTTCGTGAAACATCTCCAGACGTTCTTGGACTCCGTGAAACATCTCCAGACGTTCTTGGACTCCGTGAAACATCTCCAGACGTTCTTGGACTCCATGAAACATCTCCAGACGTTCTTGGACTCCATGAAGGTAATGACGAGGACCAAGAACGTCTGGAGATGTTTCACGAAGTCCAAGAAAGTGTGGAGATGTTTCACGAAGTCCAAGAACGTCTGGAGATGTTTCATGAAGTCCAAGAACGTGTGGAGATGTTTCACGAAGTCCAAGAACGTGTGGAGATGTTTCATGGAGTCCAAGAACGTGTGGAGATGTTTCACGAAGTCCAAGAACGTCTGGAGATGTTTCATGAAGTCCAAGAACGTATGGAGATGTTTCATGGAGTCCAAGAACGTCTTGGACTTCATGAAACATCTCCAGACGTTCTTGGACTTCATGAAACATCTCCAGACGTTCTCCCTGACCCGTCCACTGTGTTCTTGGACTCCATGAAGCTGTTTCAGGCGACTGTTTGCTACGATCGGACAGTCAATGGAACAAAAAACACTTCATTTTGCTTTGAAGAGCGTCAGGATTGAGATGTTTTGGTTCTTTTGACCTGAATAATCACGATCACAGATTCATGATCTTTAGTTCCAACACTTTCAAACACAAACATGAGCCTGAACACTTCCTCTCGGCAGTTCCAGGGCGTGTGCGGATTTCACGCCCGCGGTGACGTCTCGGTGATTGTTCAGTTCCTTGGCTGGGACGAGGAGCTGCAGAACTTGGGGCCTCGGGCGGGGGGTGCGTCTAGGCACGTGCGGAACTGAACAGCCGAAGGAGGCGTAAATGTCAAACCTGTTGAGACGCTTTATGAAACGCAGCGGGGAAAAGTGCTGCGTGCTTTATCCACGGGATGAGGGAGAAGTTATCGAGCACAACCAGAAGGTCCTGGGTTCGATTCCCAGTGGAACAGGCCAGATTAACGACACATGTCTGACTTTATGTCCTCGTCATTGCCTTAAGTCCCAGTTTATAACGTCTTTATTGTGCTCGTGTTCACACTCGGGTCTTTATGTGGGGATGGAGCACTTCTTATTGTATTTTGTGTTGCACTTTTGTGTTGCACCTTAAGGTTTGGTCTGATCCAGAGTCGGAAGCTAAATGTACTTTTGTTTCTGTTTCTGTCACATTTATTTTGTTAATCAGAGAGTTTTATAAACCAGGACTAAACCAGGTCTAAACCAGGTTTGAACCAGGACAAAACCAGGACTAAACCAGGTCTAAACTAGGACTAAACTAGGTCTAAATCAGGACTAAACCAGGACTAAACCAGGTCTAAACCAGGTTTAAACCAGGAATAAACCAGGTCTAAACCAGGGCTAAACCAGGTCTAAACCAGGACTAAACCAGGTCTAAACCAGGTCTAAACCATTTCTAAACCAGGACTAAACCGGGACTAAACCGGGACTAAACCAGGTCTAAACCAGGACTAAACTAGGTCTAAATCAGTACCAAACCAGGTCTAAACCGGGACTAAACCGGGACTAAACCGGGTCTAAACCAGGTCTCAACCAGGACTAAACTAGGTCTAAACCAGGTCTAAACCAGGACTAAACCAGGTCTAAACCAGGGCTAAACCAGGTCTAAACCAGGACTAAACCAGGTCTAAACCAGGACTAAACTAGGTCTAAACCAGGTTTAAACCAGGTCTAAACCAGGACTAAACCGGGTCTAAACCGGGACTAAACCGGGACTAAACCAGGTCTCAACCAGGACTAAACTAGGTCTAAACCAGGTCTAAACCAGGACTAAACCAGGTCTAAACCAGGGCTAAACCAGGTCTAAACCAGGACTAAACCAGGTCTAAACCAGGTTTAAACCAGGTCTAAACCAGGATTAAACCAGGACTAAACCAGGTCTAAACCAGGTTTAAACCAGGACTAAACCAGGTCTAAACCAGGTCCAAACCAGGACTAAACCAGGTCTAAACAAGGACTAAACTAGGTCTAAATCAGGACTAAACCAGGACTAAACCAGGTCTAAACCAGGTCTAAACCAGGACTAAACCAGGTCCAAACCAGGGCTAAACCAGGGCTAAACCAGGACTAAACCGGGTCTAAAACAGGACTAAACCAGGTCTAAACCAGGTTTAAACCAGGACTAAACCAGGAATAAACCAGGTCTAAACCAGAGCTAAACCAGGTCTAAACCAGGACTAAACCAGGTCTAAACCAGGACTAAACCAGGTCTAAACCAGGTCTAAACCAGGACTAAACCAGGACTAAACCAGGGCTAAACCAGGACTAAACCGGGTCTAAACCAGGACTAAACCAGGTCTAAACCAGGTTTAAACCAGGACTAAACCAGGAATAAACCAGGTCTAAACCAGAGCTAAACCAGGTCTAAACCAGGACTAAACCAGGTCTAAACCAGGACTAAACCAGGTCTAAACCAGGTCTAAACCTGGACTAAATCAGGTCTAAACCAGGACTAAACCAGGTCTAAACCAGGTCTAAACCAGGACTAAACTAGGACTAAACCAGGTCTAAACCAGGTCTAAACCTGGACTAAATCAGGTCTAAACCAGGACTAAACCAGGTCTAAACCAGGTCTAAACCAGGACTAAACCAGGGCCAAACCAGGGCTAAACCAGGGCTAAACCAGGGCTAAACCAGGTCTAAACCAGGGCTAAACCAGGGCTAAACCAGGTCTAAACCAGGTCTAAACCGGGTTTAACCAGGACTACAGCAGGACTCACCTGTGCTGTAGGTGACTCTGTAGGAATCAAAGCCTCCTTTAGGTTCTTTCCAGGAGACGTGGACTTCGGTTGGACCCAGAACTTTGGCTTTGAATCTTCTTGGTGTCGAAACTAAAAACATCAGAAAACAGATTAATGTGAAGGTATTTAACGAAACATGTGAAAAATGTGAAGTTAAACGTGTGCGAGCCAAAGCAGATCACATGCTAACAGTTCAACTGCCCCAGGCACGGTTCAAGGCTCAGGTTTATCCCTGGTTTAGACCCTGTTTAGAACTTGTTTAGTCCTGGTTTAGCCCTGGTTTAGACCTGGTTTAGACCTGGTTTAGACCTGGTTTAGCCCTGGTTTAGCCCTGGTTTAGACCTGGTTTAGCCCTGGTTTAGCCCTGGTTTAGCCCTGGTTTGGCCCTGGTTTAGCCCTGGTTTAGTCCTGGTTTAGCCCTGGTTTAGCCCTGGTTTAGTCCTGGTTTAGCCCTGGTTTAGTCCTTGTTTAGCCCTGGTTTAGCCCTGGTTTAGCCCTGGTTTAGCCCTGGTTTGGCCCTGGTTTAGCCCTGGTTTAGCCCTGGTTTAGCCCTGGTTTAGTCCTGGTTTAGACCTGGTTTAGACCTGGTTTAGACCTGGTGTAGACCTGGTTTAGTCCTGGTTTAGCTCTGGTTTAGCCCTGGTTTGGCCCTGGTTTAGCCCTGGTTTAGCCCTGGTTTAGCCCTGGTTTGGCGCTGGTTTAGCCCTGGTTTGGCCCTGGTTTAGCCCTGGTTTAGCCCTGGTTTAGCCCTGGTTTGGCCCTGGTTTAGTCCTGGTTTAGCCCTGGTTTAGCCCTGGTTTAGCCCTGGTTTAGCCCTGGTTTAGTCCTTGTTTAGCCCTGGTTTAGTCCTGGTTTAGACCTGGTTTAGCCCTGGTTTGGCGCTGGTTTAGCCCTGGTTTGGCCCTGGTTTAGCCCTGGTTTAGTTTAAAGTGAGTTGAAGCGTGCCTGGTGAACAGAAGTATCTCCAAAGGACGATACCTCGGACCAAACCAGGTCCACATTAAAAAGGATCAGCCTCATTCACCTCCTGAGTCTCCGTTTGGTTCAAGTCGGTACAAAATCTACTCCAAAGTTTTTATTGATGAAAATCCTAAATCCTTTTGACTCTTTTTTGACATTTTTATTTGATGATTTTAGAGTCTATTAAATTATGATTATGACTGTTAAAATACGACTACAATTGTTTTTTAATGTCGAGAGTTTGATGAATTATTGCAGCCCTAGATTAGTCCTGGTTTAGACCTGGTTTAGTCCTAGTTTAGACCTGGTTTAGACCTGGTTTAGTCCTGGTTTAGTCCTGGTTTAGACCTGGTTTAGACCTGGTTTAGTCCTGGTTTAGTCCTAGTTTAGACCTGGTTTAGACCTGGTTTAGTCCCGGTTTAGTCCTGGTTTAGACCTGGTTTAGACCTGGTTTAGAAATGGTTTAGACCTGGTTTAGACCTGGTTTAGTCCTGGTTTAGACCTGGTTTAGTCCTGATTTAGACCTGGTTTAGCCCTGGTTTAGACCTGGTTTTGACCTGGTTTAGTCCTGGTTTAGACCTGGTTTAGACCTGGTTTAGTCCTGGTTTTGACCTGGTTTAGTCCTGGTTTAGTCCTGGTGTAGACCTGGTTTAGACCTGGTTTAGACCTAGTTTAGACCTGGTTTAGACCTGGTTTAGTCCTGGTTTAGTCCCGGTTTAGTCTTGGTTTAGTCTTGGTTTAGTCCTGGTTTAGTCCTGGTTTAGTCCTGGTGTAGACCTGGTTTAGACCTGGTTTAGACCTAGTTTAGACCTGGTTTAGACCTGGTTTAGTCCTGGTTTAGACCTGGTTTAGACCTGGTTTAGTCCTAGTTTAGACCTGGTTTAGACCTGGTTTAGTCCTGGTTTAGTCCTGGTTTAGACCTGGTTTAATCCTTGTTTAGACCTGGTTTAGACCTGGTTTAGACCTAGTTTAGACCTGGTTTAGACCTGGTTTAGTCCTGGTTTAGTCCCGGTTTAGTCTTGGTTTAGTCTTGGTTTAGTCCTGGTTTAGACCTGGTTTAGACCTGGTTTAGACCTGGTTTAGACCTGGTTTAGACCTTGTTTAGACCTGGTGTAGACCTGGTTTAGTCCTGGTTTAGTCCTGGTTTAGTCCTGGTTTAGACCTGGTTTAGTCCTGGTTTAGTCCTGGTTTAGTCCCGGTTTAGTCTTGGTTTAGTCTTGGTTTAGTCCTGGTTTAGTCCTGGTTTAGTCCTGGTTTAGACCTGGTTTAGTCCTGGTTTAGTCCTGGTTTAGTCCTGGTTTAGACCTGGTTTAGTCCTGGTTTAGTCCTGGTTTAGTCCTGGTTTAGTCCTGGTTTAGACCTGGTTTAGTCCTGGTTTAGTCCTGGTTTAGTCCTGGTTTAGTCCTGGTTTAGACCTGGTTTAGACCTGGTTTAGTCCTGGTTTAGTCCTGGTTTAGTCCTGGTTTAGTCCTGGTTTAGACCTGGTTTAGTCCTGGTTTAGTCCTGGTTTAGTCCTGGTTTAGTCCTGGTTTAGTCCTGGTTTAGACCTGGTTTAGACCTGGTTTAGTCCTGGTTTAGTCCTGATTTAGACCTGGTTTAGCCCTGGTTTAGACCTGGTTTTGACCTGGTTTAGTCCTGGTTTAGACCTGGTTTAGACCTGGTTTAGTCCTGGTTTTGACCTGGTTTAGTCCTGGTTTAGTCCTGGTGTAGACCTGGTTTAGACCTGGTTTAGACCTAGTTTAGACCTGGTTTAGACCTGGTTTAGTCCTGGTTTAGTCCCGGTTTAGTCTTGGTTTAGTCTTGGTTTAGTCCTGGTTTAGTCCTGGTTTAGTCCTGGTGTAGACCTGGTTTAGACCTGGTTTAGACCTAGTTTAGACCTGGTTTAGACCTGGTTTAGTCCTGGTTTAGACCTGGTTTAGACCTGGTTTAGTCCTAGTTTAGACCTGGTTTAGACCTGGTTTAGTCCTGGTTTAGTCCTGGTTTAGACCTGGTTTAATCCTTGTTTAGACCTGGTTTAGACCTGGTTTAGACCTAGTTTAGACCTGGTTTAGACCTGGTTTAGTCCTGGTTTAGTCCCGGTTTAGTCTTGGTTTAGTCTTGGTTTAGTCCTGGTTTAGACCTGGTTTAGACCTGGTTTAGACCTGGT
The DNA here is from genome assembly GCF_026437365.1 of Eucyclogobius newberryi. Taxonomy (NCBI): domain Eukaryota; kingdom Metazoa; phylum Chordata; class Actinopteri; order Gobiiformes; family Gobiidae; genus Eucyclogobius; species Eucyclogobius newberryi. The sequence continues at coordinate 34,600,508 of NW_027315790.1, forward strand.
TTAGACCTGGTTTAGACCTTGTTTAGACCTGGTGTAGACCTGGTTTAGTCCTGGTTTAGTCCTGGTTTAGTCCTGGTTTAGACCTGGTTTAGTCCTGGTTTAGTCCTGGTTTAGTCCCGGTTTAGTCTTGGTTTAGTCTTGGTTTAGTCCTGGTTTAGTCCTGGTTTAGTCCTGGTTTAGACCTGGTTTAGTCCTGGTTTAGTCCTGGTTTAGTCCTGGTTTAGACCTGGTTTAGTCCTGGTTTAGTCCTGGTTTAGTCCTGGTTTAGTCCTGGTTTAGACCTGGTTTAGTCCTGGTTTAGTCCTGGTTTAGTCCTGGTTTAGTCCTGGTTTAGACCTGGTTTAGACCTGGTTTAGTCCTGGTTTAGTCCTGGTTTAGTCCTGGTTTAGTCCTGGTTTAGACCTGGTTTAGTCCTGGTTTAGTCCTGGTTTAGTCCTGGTTTAGTCCTGGTTTAGTCCTGGTTTAGTCCCCTTTAAGACTTCTTTATGGACAAAAGAAGAGTGAATGAAACTTTACCTTTTTAATTCTGTTTTAATTCCACCTCAAAACCAAAACAACACAAACTCCAAAACGAGACAAAAACCGGTTCAAAGTCCAACTCTAAATCCAGACCAGGTCCAGACCAGGTCCAGGTCCAGACCAGGACCAGGTCCAAACCAGGACCAGGTCCAGACCAGGTCCAGACCAGGTCCAGACCAGGACCAGGTCCAGACCAGGACCAGGTCCAGACCAGGTCCAGACCAGGTCCAGACCAGGACCAGGTCCAGACGGTCCATGAGGCCTGAGCCACAGCTCTTTGTCTCAGAGAGGATCTTTGTTCTGAGGCGGTTCACCACATTCACACTCTGCTCCTGTCGCCGCCGATGATCTACGACACCATTAAACTCAAACTTGACGTGAGTTTGAGTGTCTTTCCCCGCTCTCATCCCGGTCTCTTAACAAAGTCTACAGACAGAAAACCCTTAACAAATGAAGGAAATTAAATATGCACACGAACACGATGCATCGTTCAACACTTGTCTCCATGGAAATGCTCCACAGTCGGTATTAAACATGTGTCCGAAATATAAACATTAAAAACAAAAAGCCCTATCAAATGCACAATAATCTATGCTTTTGCTCACTCCCTTTGAGATGCTGTATCCTGTTTCTAAATACATTTGACCGTCCGCTGTTGCTTTTATTGGTGAACCGCCTCCATGCTTGTTTCCCCGATACTGAGCCATACAAACTCACACTTTAGTAATGAACCGCCTCCATGTTTGTTTCCTCGATACTGAGCCATACAAACTCACACTTTAGTAATGAACCGCCTCCATGTTTGTTTCCTCGATACTGAGCCATACAAACTCACACTTTAGTAATGAACCGCCTCCATGTTTGTTTCCTCGATACTGAGCCATACAAACACACTTTAGTAATGAACCGCCTCCATGTTTGTTTCCCCGATACTGAGCCATACAAACACACACTTTATTAATGAACCGCCTCCATGTTTGTTTCCCCGATACTGAGCAATACAAACACACACTTTATTAATGAACCGCCTCCATGTTTGTTTCCCTGATACTGAGCCATACAAACACACACATTATTGGTGAACCGCCTCCATGCTTGTTTCCCCGATAGAAAGCCATGCAAACACACTTTATTGGTGAACTGCCTCCATGTTTGTTTCCCGATGCAGAGCCATACAAACACACACTTTATTAATGAGCCGCCTCCATATTTGTTTCCCGATGCAGACCCATACAAACATATTTTATAGGTGAACCGAATCCATGTTTGTTTCCCGATGCAGAGCCATGCAAACACACACTGTAGTAATGAGCCGCCTCCATGTTTGTTTCCCGATGCAGAGCCATGCAAACACAAACACACAAATGGAAGTGGGACCAACCTGAGCTCAGCCTCTGACGCTCCAGAAGAAACTCTTCCGCTTTTCCATTTGGGCCAAATTAATTATGACTTTTTTGTTTTTGGAGACGGAAATAACGTTAAACGTCTGAGAAAGAGAACGAGCGTTTCCGTGGCAACTACAGGCGACGTTCAGACAGAATTCTGCCTCTGAGACCGAAACATAAATCTAAATGATCAATAATCAAACGCTCACAATAAATACATTTATGATCGAACATGAATTACACGTTTATTTCAAGGAATAATAGAGAATTTTTCGCCGATTTTGAGAACTCAAGCGACTGTTAGTCCCTTTTCCTCACACCTACAGCCCCGCCCCTACAGCCCCGCCCCTACAGCCCCGCCCCTACAGCCCCGCCCCTACAGCCCCGCCCCTACAGCCCCGCCTCTACAGCCCCGCCCCTACAGCCCCACCTCTTCAGCCCCGCCTCTTCAGCCCCACATCTTCAGCCCCACATCTTCAGCCCCGCCTCTTCAGCCCCGCCTCTTCAGCCCCGCCTCTACAGCCCCGCCTCTACAGCCCCGCCTCTACAGCCCCGCCTCTACAGCCCCGCCCCTACAGCCCCACCTCTTCAGCCCCGCCTCTTCAGCCCCACATCTTCAGCCCCGCCTCTTCAGCCCCGCCTCTTCAGCCCCACCTCTTCAGCCCCACCTCTTCAGCCCCGCCTCTTCAGCCCCACCTCTTCAGCCCCACCTCTTCAGCCCCGCCTCTTCAGCCCCGCCTCTACAGCCCCGCCTCTACAGCCCCGCCTCTACAGCCCCGCCCCTACAGCCCCACCTCTTCAGCCCCGCCTCTTCAGCCCCACATCTTCAGCCCCGCCTCTTCAGCCCCGCCTCTTCAGCCCCACCTCTTCAGCCCCACCTCTTCAGCCCCGCCTCTTCAGCCCCACCTCTTCAGCCCCGCCTCTTCAGCCCCGCCTCTACACGTCTCTTCTGAGCTCTGAGTCTTTCTCTGCGTCATGTTTGTAACTGAAGGAACTCTCTAAACAGACACAGACATATCAACCGCACATGTGCAGCCATGGAAACGTGCTGCTATGGGGACCAGGCTGCAGGTGTGCAGTAGCACGCAGGGAATGACTGACATGTGGGAGAACTACTGTCCACGCAAAAATCCTCTATTATTCCTTTAAGTTGGTGAAGTAAACAGACTTTATTCTTCAGCTTTTTGCCTTTGCACAAGCTCAGGCTAGCGGCTAACGTTAGCGAGGTTAGCGGCTAACATTAGCAAGGTTATTGGCTAACGTTAGCCACTTTCCAGCGTAATCACCACACAGTGTTTAATCAGTGTTTACAGTTTACTCTGGTGATGCGGGCTAATTATGTCTCGTACAGCAAAAAACAACAACAACAACAACAACAAAGCACTGCGATGACCGTTTAACCGACTATTGAGCGCGAAGAGCTCCAACTATCGACTGAAAACGTGCCTGGTCAAATGTCTGACCGCACAAAGCTCTGAAATCTGCACCAAGAAATTAGCGCCAACACTTCGTCCCACAATGCACTGCTTCGTCCCACAATGCACTGCTGCCTCAGGAATGCAACTGCGACATTTACCCGCGAACAAACGGGTCGGTCTTTAGTTCAGTCGGCTCGTTGTCCCACAGTGATGATGTCATACGCTTCAGACAGTAGAAGAAGAGCGACTGAAACGTGATAATTACTGGTGGTTTTAACGCTCAGAAGGAGGCGGGAAACACACGGCGACCGCCACCCGGAGTTTGAAATGTATTTACAACAAATATATGTATAATCCTGATTTCTGAGTAAATCTCACGACACTTGAATCAAGGAAAGAGTTTCACTGAGAACGAGGGACAAAATGATCACGATTGTTTGGTTCATGAATGAAATCACGATTATTTTCAACAGTCACTTCCACATTGTCAAACAGCAGAGAAAATGTTTTAGTCTGAAAGTCCAGATGAGACTTTTGACCCTTCGATGTCACAATGTTTTTGTTACTTCCCTGATCAACACTGACCAGACTGTAACCTGACTTTAACCTGACTTAAACCTCATTGTAACCTGATTGTAACCTGACTTTAACCTGACTTAAACCTCATTGTAACCTGATTGTAACCTGACTTTAACCTGACTTAAACCTGATTGTAACCTGATTGTAACCTGACTTTAACCTGACTTAAACCTCATTGTAACCTGATTGTAACCTGACTTAAACCTGACTTAAACCTGACTTAAACCTCATTGTAACCTGATTGTAACCTGACTTAAACCTGACTTAAACCTGACTTATGACTTAAACCTGACTTAAACCTGACTTAAACCAGACTTAAACCTGACTTAAAGCTGACTTAAACCTGACTTAAACCTGACTTAAACCTGACTTAAACCTGACTTAAACCAGACTTAAACCTGACTTAAACCTGACTTAAACCTGACTGTAACCTGACTTAAACCTGACTTATGACTTAAACCTGACTTATGACTTAAACCTGACTTAAACCTGACTCATGACTTAAACCTGACTTAAACCTGACTTAAACCAGACTTAAACCTGACTTAAAGCTGACTTAAAGCTGACTTAAACCTGACTTTAACCTGACTTAAACCTGACTTTAACCTGACTTATGACTTAAACCTGACTTTAACCTGACTTATGACTTAAACCTAACTTAAACCTGACTTAAACCTGACTTAAACCTGACTTAAACCTGACTTAAACCAGACTTAAACCTGACTTAAACCTGACTTAAACCTGACTGTAACCTGACTTAAACCTGACTTATGACTTAAACCTGACTTATGACTTAAACCTGACTTAAACCTGACTCATGACTTAAACCTGACTTAAACCTGACTTAAACCAGACTTAAACCTGACTTAAAGCTGACTTAAAGCTGACTTAAACCTGACTTTAACCTGACTTAAACCTGACTTTAACCTGACTTATGACTTAAACCTGACTTTAACCTGACTTATGACTTAAACCTAACTTAAACCTGACTTAAACCTGACTTAAACCTGACTTAAACCTGACTTAAACCAGACTTAAACCTGACTTAAACCTGACTTAAACCTGACTGTAACCTGACTTAAACCTGACTTATGACTTAAACCTGACTTATGACTTAAACCTGACTTAAACCTGACTCATGACTTAAACCTGACTTAAACCTGACTTAAACCAGACTTAAACCTGACTTAAAGCTGACTTAAAGCTGACTTAAACCTGACTTTAACCTGACTTAAACCTGACTTTAACCTGACTTATGACTTAAACCTGACTTTAACCTGACTTATGACTTAAACCTAACTTAAACCAGACTTAAACCTGACTTAAAGCTGACTTAAAGCTGACTTAAACCTGACTTTAACCTGACTTAAACCTGACTTTAACCTGACTTATGACTTAAACCTGACTTTAACCTGACTTAAACCTGACTTTAACCTGACTTATGACTTAAACCTGACTTTAACCTGACTTATGACTTAAACCTAACTTAAACCAGACTTAAACCTGACTTAAAGCTGACTTAAAGCTGACTTAAACCTGACTTTAACCTGACTTAAACCTGACTTTAACCTGACTTATGACTTAAACCTGACTTTAACCTGACTTATGACTTAAACCTAACTTAAACCTGACTTAAACCTGACTTAAAGCTGACTTAAACCTGACTTTAACCTGACTTAAACCTGACTTTAACCTGACTTAAACCTGACTTAAACCTGACATGAGGGCGCTGCAGCTCACAGGGGGCGCTGCAGCTCACAGACAGGAGACACTGCAGCTCGCAGACAGGGGGCGCTGCAGCTCACAGACAGGGGGCGCTGCAGCTCACAGACAGGGGGCGCTGCAGCTCACAGGGGGCGCTGCAGCTCACAGGGGGCGCTGCAGCTCACAGACAGGGGGCGCTGCAGCTCACAGGGGGCGCTGCAGCTCACAGACAGGGGGCGCTGCAGCTCACAGACAGGGGGCGCTGCAGCTCACAGACAGGGGGCGCTGCAGCTCGCAGACAGGGGGCGCTGCAGCTCACAGGGGGCGCTGCAGCTCACAGGGGGCGCTGCAGCTCACAGACAGGGGGCGCTGCAGCTCACAGACAGGGGGCGCTGCAGCTCGCAGACAGGGGGCGCTGCAGCTCACAGACAGGGGGCGCTGCAGCTCACAGACAGGGGGCGCTGCAGCTCGCAGACAGGGGGCGCTGCAGCTCACAGGGGGCGCTGCAGCTCACAGGGGGCGCTGCAGCTCACAGACAGGGGGCGCTGCAGCTCACAGACAGGGGGCGCTGCAGCTCGCAGACAGGGGGCGCTGCAGCTCACAGACAGGGGGCGCTGCAGCTCACAGACAGGGGGCGCTGCAGCTCACAGGGGGCGCTGCAGCTCACAGGGGGCGCTGCAGCTCACAGACAGGGGGCGCTGCAGCTCACAGGGGGCGCTGCAGCTCACAGACAGGGGGCGCTGCAGCTCACAGACAGGGGGCGCTGCAGCTCGCAGACAGGGGGCGCTGCAGCTCGCAGACAGGGGGCGCTGCAGCTCACAGGGGGCGCTGCAGCTCACAGACAGGGGGCGCTGCAGCTCACAGACAGGGGGCGCTGCAGCTCACAGGGGGCGCTGCAGCTCACAGACAGGGGGCGCTGCAGCTCACAGGGGGCGCTGCAGCTCACAGACAGGGGGCGCTGCAGCTCACAGGGGGCGCTGCAGCTCACAGACAGGGGGCGCTGCAGCTCACAGACAGGGGGCGCTGCAGCTTACAGACTTTGCTGCGGGAGTGTGGGAGGGCATCTGGCTCTTACCTTGTCCCTGAGCCGTGTGAGTCAGAGCCGAGAGCAGAGTCAGAGCGAGGAGCCTGAAGAGCAGATCCATCCTGGGTCAAACCTGAAACACCAGAGCAGAAGCTTCACACTCAAATAACACGTCATTCAGTTTGTTTAAAGATTATACACATTTATCCACGAAAAGGTTTATAATTATACTTCCTTGTTGTAGGAAATTACCCAGAAACCACTGCTTTATTTTGTTGAATTAATATTTAGATAGTCCAAAACTATCTTTTATGTTTCCAACAGTCACAAGACTGTTCGGTTCATTGATCATTGTGATTATAACGTCACAGTTGATCGTACGAACTAAAAACTGTTAAAAATCGCAAAATTTGCCTTTTCAGTTCAAAAAATTGCTTTTTTCACAGTTTTTACTCCACATTAACTTTACTTTATAATTCAGAGAGTTTGATTTTAAAAAGCTGGACAAATGGGGTTTTAACAGTCACGTGCACAACTCACACCTCACAGTGAAACAATAGAAACCATTTCACGTCGTAAACCTTTTCAAATGTTTCTGTTGGTTTTAGTATTTTGTTTTAATTTCGCAAAAAATAATACGAATAAATGAATAAAAAAGCATTTTATTTAGTATAAAAATACAGACGTTTCTTGTTTTAAGTGAATAAACGATGTTCGAGTGATAAACGTCAGATGCAGGTCACATGACGGCTCCTGATGAAGACTTACACTTCCCTTTCACTTACTGGTCGTTAACTTTGCGCCGGTTTGATCTCAGAGACGGCGTGATTTCCCACCCAGAGGCGCGCGTATGAAGGCGTCTCAAGCGCTCGAGCGCGTCTGAAGGCGTCTCGAGCGCGTCTGAAGGCGTCTCGAGCGCGTGTGAAGGCGTCTCGAGCGCGTTTGAAGGCGTCTCGAGCGAAGGCGTCTCGAGCGCGTCTGAAGGCGTCTCGAGCGAAGGCGTCTCGAGCGCGTCTGAAGGCGTCTCGAGCGAAGGCGTCTCGAGCGCGTCTGAAGGCGTCTCGAGCGCGTCTGAAGGCGTCTCGAGCGCGTCTGAAGGCGTCTCGAGCGCGTCTGAAGGCGTCTCGAGCGCGTCTAAAGGCGTCTCGAGCGCGTCTGAAGGCGTCTCGAGCGCTCGAGCGCGTCTGAAGGCGTCTCGAGCGCGTCTGAAGGCGTCTCGAGCGCGTTTGAAGGCGTCTCGAGCGCTCGAGCGCGTTTGAAGGCGTCTCGAGCGCGTTTGAAGGCGTCTCGAGCGCTCGAGCGCGTCTGAAGGCGTCTCGAGCGCGTTTGAAGGCGTCTCGAGCGAAGGCGTCTCGAGCGCGTCTGAAGGCGTCTCGAGCGCGTTTGAAGGCGTCTCGAGCGCGTTTGAAGGCGTCTCGAGCGCGTCTGAAGGCGTCTCGAGCGCGTTTGAAGGCGTCTCGAGCGCTCGAGCGCGTTTGAAGGCGTCTCGAGCGCGTCTGAAGGCGTCTCGAGCGCGTTTGAAGGCGTCTCGAGCGCTTTTGAAGGCGTCTCGAGCGCTCGAGCGCGTCTGAAGGCGTCTCGAGCGCGTCTGAAGGCGTCTCGAGCGCGTCTGAAGGCGTCTCGAGCGCATTTGAAGGCGTCTCGAGCGCGTTTGAAGGAATCTCGAGCGCTCGAGCGCGTTTGAAGGCGTCTCGAGCGCGTCTGAAGGCGTCTTGAGCGCTCGAGCGCGTCTGAAGGCGTCTCGAGCGCGTCTGAAGGCGTCTTGAGCGCGTGTGAAGGCGTCTCGAGCGCGTCTAAAGGCGTCTCGAGCGCGTTTGAAGGCGTCTCGAGCGCGTCTGAAGGCGTCTCGAGCGCGTCTGAAGGCATTTCGAGCGCGTCTGAAGGCGTCTCGAGCGCGTCTGAAGGCGTCTCGAGCGCGTCTGAAGGCGTCTCGAGCGCGTCTCAAGGCGTCTCGAGCGCGTCTGAAGGCGTCTCGAGCGCGTCTGAAGGCGTCTCGAGCGCTCGAGCGCGTCTGAAGGCGTCTCGAGCGCGTCTGAAGGCGTCTCGAGCGCGTCTAAAGGCGTCTCGAGCGCGTCTGAAGGCGTCTCGAGCGCGTCTGAAGGCGTCTCGAGCGCGTTTGAAGGCGTCTCGAGCGCTCGAGCGCGTCTGAAGGCGTCTCGAGCGCGTCTGAAGGCGTCTCGAGCGCGTCTGAAGGCGTCTCGAGCGCGTTTGAAGGCGTCTCGAGCGCTCGAGCGCGTCTGAAGGCGTCTCGAGCGCGTTTGAAGGCGTCTCAAGCGCGTCTGAAGGCGTCTCGAGCGAAGGCGTCTCGAGCGCGTCTGAAGGCGTCTCAAGCGCGTTTGAAGGCGTCTCGAGCGCTCGAGCGCGTTTGAAGGCGTCTCGAGCGCGTTTGAAGGCGTCTCGAGCGCTCGAGCGCGTCTGAAGGCGTCTCGAGCGCGTTTGAAGGCGTCTCGAGCGAAGGCGTCTCGAGCGCGTCTGAAGGCGTCTCGAGCGCGTCTGAAGGCGTCTCGAGCGCGTCTGAAGGCGTCTCGAGCGGGTTTGAAGGCGTCTCCAGCGCGTCTGAAGGCGTCTCGAGCGCGTTTGAAGGCGTCTCGAGCGAAGGCATCTCGAGCGCGTTTGAAGGCGTCTCGAGCGCTCGAGCGCGTCTGAAGGCATCTCGAGCGAAGGCGTCTCGAGCGAAGGCGTCTCGAGCGCGTCTGAAGGCGTCTCGAGCGCGTCTGAAGGCGTCTCGAGCGCATCTGAAGGCGTCTCGAGCGCGTCTGAAGGCGTCTCGAGCGAAGGCGTCTCGAGCGCGTTTGAAGGCGTCTCCAGCGCGTCTGAAGGCGTCTCGAGCGCGTTTGAAGGCGTCTCGAGCGAAGGCGTCTCGAGCGCGTTTGAGGCGTCTCCAGCGCATCTGAAGGCGTCTCCAGCGCATCTGAAGGCGTCTCGAGCGCGTTTGAAGGCGTCTCGAGCGCGTCTGAAGGCGTCTCGAGCGAAGGCGTCTCGAGCGCGTTTGAAGGCGTCTCGAGCGCATCTGAAGGCGTCTCGAGCGCGTTTGAAGGCGTCTCGAGCGCTCGAGCGCGTCTGAAGGCGTCTCGAGCGCGTCTGAAGGCGTCTCGAGCGCGTCTGAAGGCGTCTCGAGCGCTCGAGTGCGTCTGAAGGCGTCTCGAGCGCGTCTGAAGGCGTCTCGAGCGCGTCTGAAGGCGTCTCGAGCGCGTCTGAAGGCGTCTCGAGCGCGTCTGAAGGCGTCTCGAGCGCGTCTAAAGGCGTCTCGAGCGCGTCTCAAGGCGTCTCGAGCGCGTCTGAAGGCGTCTCGAGCGCGTCTGAAGGCGTCTCGAGCGCGTTTGAAGGCGTCTCGAGCACTCGAGCGCGTCTGAAGGCGTCTTGAGCGCGTGTGAAGGCGTCTCGAGCGCGTCTGAAGGCGTCTCGAGCGCGTCTAAAGGCGTCTCGAGCGCGTCTCAAGGCGTCTCGAGCGCGTTTGAAGGCGTCTCGAGCGCGTTTGAAGGCGTCTCGAGCGCGTTTGAAGGCGTCTCAAGCGCGTCTGAAGGCGTCTCGAGCGCGTTTGAAGGCGTCTCGAGCGCTCGAGCGCGTCTGAAGGCGTCTCGAGCGCGTCTGAAGGCGTCTCGAGCGCGTCTGAAGGCGTCTCGAGCGCATTTGAAGGCATCTCGAGCGCTCGAGCGCGTTTGAAGGCGTCTCGAGCGCATTTGAAGGCGTCTCGAGCGCGTTTGAAGGCGTCTCGAGCGCTCGAGCGCGTCTGAAGGCGTCTCGAGCGCGTCTGAAGGCGTCTTGAGCGCGTGTGAAGGCGTCTCGAGCGCGTCTGAAGGCGTCTCGAGCGCGTCTCAAGGCGTCTCGAGCGCGTCTGAAGGCGTCTCGAGCGCGTCTGAAGGCATCTCGAGCGCGTCTGAAGGCGTCTCGAGCGCGTCTAAAGGCGTCTCGAGCGCGTCTGAAGGCGTCTCGAGCGCGTCTGAAGGCGTCTCGAGCGCTCGAGCGCGTCTGAAGGCGTCTCGAGCGAAGGCGTCTCGAGCGCTCGAGCGCGTCTGAAGGCGTCTCGAGCGAAGGCGTCTCGAGCGCTCGAGCGCGTCTGAAGGCGTCTCGAGCGAAGGCGTCTCGAGCGAAGGCGTCTCGAGCGCGTCTGAAGGCGTCTCGAGCGCGTTTGAAGGCGTCTCGAGCGCTCGAGCGCGTTTGAAGGCGTCTCGAGCGCGTTTGAAGGCGTCTCGAGCGCGTCTGAAGGCGTCTCGAGCGCGTTTGAAGGCGTCTCGAGCGCTCGAGCGCGTTTGAAGGCGTCTCGAGCGCGTTTGAAGGCGTCTCGAGCGCGTCTGAAGGCGTCTCGAGCGCGTTTGAAGGCGTCTCGAGCGAAGGCGTCTCGAGCGCGTCTGAAGGCGTCTCGAGCGAAGGCGTCTCGAGCGCGTCTGAAGGTGTCTCGAGCGATGGCGTCTCGAGCGCGTCTGAAGGCGTCTCGAGCGAAGGCGTCTCGAGCGCGTCTGAAGGCGTCTCGAGCGCGTTTGAAGGCGTCTCGAGCGCGTTTGAAGGCGTCTCGAGCGCGTTTGAAGGCGTCTCGAGCGCGTCTGAAGGCGTCTCGAGCGCGTCTGAAGGCGTCTCGAGCGCGTCTGAAGGCGTCTCGAGCGCGTCTGAAGGCGTCTCGAGCGGGTTTGAAGGCGTCTCCAGCGCGTCTGAAGGCGTCTCCAGCGCGTTTGAAGGCGTCTCGAGCGAAAGCGTCTCGAGCGCGTTTGAAGGCGTCTCGAGCGCTCGAGCGCGTCTGAAGGCGTCTCGAGCGCATCTGAAGGCGTCTCGAGCGCGTCTGAAGGCGTCTCGAGCGCGTCTGAAGGCGTCTCGAGCGCGTCTGAAGGCGTCTCGAGCGCGTCTGAAGGCGTCTCGAGCGCGTATGAAGGCGTCTCGAGCGCGTCTGAAGGCGTCACGAGCGCGTTTGAAGGCGTCTCGAGCGCTCGAGCGCGTCTGAAGGCGTCTCGAGCGCGTCTGAAGGCGTCTCGAGCGCGTCTGAAGGCGTCTCGAGCGAAGGCGTCTCGAGCGCATCTGAAGGCGTCTCGAGCGCGTTTGAAGGCGTCTCGAGCGCTCGAGCGCGTCTGAAGGCGTCTCGAGCGCGTCTGAAGGCGTCTCGAGCGCGTCTGAAGGCGTCTCGAGCGCGTCTGAAGGCGTCTCGAGCGCGTCTGAAGGCGTCTCGAGCGAAGGGGTCTCGAGCGCGTCTGAAGGCGTCTCGAGCGCGTCTGAAGGCGTCTCGAGCGCGTATGAAGGCGTCTCGAGCGCGTCTGAAGGCGTCTCGAGCGCGTATGAAGGCGTCTCGAGCGCGTCTGAAGGCGTCTCGAGCGCGTTTGAAGGCGTCTCGAGCGCGTATGAAGGCGTCTCGAGCGCGTCGGAAGGCGTCTCGAGCGCGTTTGAAGGCGTCTCGAGCGATCGAGCGCGTCTGAAGGCGTCTCGAGCGAAGGCGTCTCGAGCGAAGGCGTCTCGAGCGCGTCTGAAGGCGTCTCGAGCGCGTCTGAAGGCGTCTCGAGCGCGTCTGAAGGCGTCTCGAGCGCGTCTGAAGGCGTCTCGAGCGCGTCTGAAGGCGTCTCCAGCGCGTCTGAAGGCGTCTCCAGCGCGTCTGAAGGCGTCTCCAGCGCGTCTGAAGGCGTCTCGAGCGCGTCTGAAGGCGTCTCCAGCGCGTCTGAAGGCGTCTCCAGCGCGTCTGAAGGCGTCTCCAGCGCGTCTGAAGGCGTCTCCAGCGCGTCTGAAGGCGTCTCCAGCGCGTCTGAAGGCATCTCGAGCGCGTTTGAGCGCGCCGCTGCCAGGGTTTAATTTCAGAGCAATTTTCAATAATTTATGGATGCGGATGACACGAGGAGGCTGCGCTGTCGGGACAAGAACTCAATTACAGTTTAAGGATTCAAACCTGACACCTCAGGAATTTACCCTGGAATGTTAGAGCCTCAGACGTCTCTCAGATGTCCCACGACCGTCCAGAGAACTCTAGACCTTCAGACGTCTCTCAGATGTCCCACGACCGTCCAGAGAACTCTAGACCCTCAGACGTCTCTCAGATGTCCCTCGACCGTCCAGAGAACTCTAGACCTTCAGACGTCTCTCAGATGTCCCACGACCGTCCAGAGAACTCTAGACCCTCAGATGTCGCTCAGATGTCCCACGACCGTCCAGAGAACTCTAGACCCTCAGACGTCGCTCAGATGTCCCACGACCGTCCAGAGAACTCTAGACCTTCAGACGTCTCTCAGATGTCCCACGACCGTCCAGAGAACTCTAGACCCTCAGACGTCTCTCAGATGTCCCTCGACCGTCCAGAGAACTCTAGACCTTCAGACGTCTCTCAGATGTCCCACGACCGTCCAGAGAACTCTAAACCCTCAGACGTCTCTCAGATGTCCCACGACCGTCCAGAGAACTCTAAACCCTCAGACGTCTCTCAGATGTCCCACGACCGTCCAGAGAACTCTAAACCCTCAGACGTCTCTCAGATGTCCCACGACCGTCCAGAGAACTCTAAACCCTCAGATGTCGCTCAGATGTCCCACGACCGTCCAGAGAACTCTAAACCCTCAGACGTCTCTCAGATGTCCCACGACCGTCCAGAGAACTCTAGACCCTCAGATGTCGCTCAGATGTCCCACGACCGTCCAGAGAACTCTAAACCCTCAGACGTCTCTCAGATGTCCCACGACCGTCCAGAGAACTCTAAACCCTCAGACGTCTCTCAGATGTCCCACGACCGTCCAGAGAACTCTAGACCCTCAGATGTCGCTTAGATGTCCCACGACCGTCCAGAGAACTATTCAAACGATGCAGATAAAATGTACAGTCGACTTCTCTGCTTTGCACTTCGGCCAAAACAAACATCAGTTCCGATTGTTCTAATGACGACGATGTTTTTGGCCCGAGTTTTGTTGAAATGAAATAAAGAAATATTTATTGAAAGGGAGTGTCGCGTTCCAGCTGCAGACGACAACTTCCACGGCAACTAGACAACCCAATGAAATGTGTGTAAATGTGTGTGTGAATGTGTGTTGATGTGTGTGTAAATGTGTGTGAATGTGTGTGTGAATGTGTGTTGATGTGTGTGTAAATGTGTGTGTGTGTGTGTGTGTGTGTGAGTGTGTGTGTGTGTGTGTGTGAATGTGTGTGAATGTGTGTGTGTAAATGTGTGTGAATGTGTGTAAATGTGTGTGAATGTGTGTGTAAATGTGTGTGTGTGTGTGTGTGTGTGTGTGTGTGTGTGTGTGTGTGTGTGTGTGTGTGTGTGTGTGTGTGTGTGTGTGTGTGTGAATGTGTGTAAATGTGTGTGAATGTGTGTAAATGTGTGTGAATGTGTGTGTAAATGTGTGTAAATGTGTGTGTGAATGTTTGTGAATGTGTGTAAATGTGTGTGAATGTGTGTGTAAATGTGTGTAAATGTGTGTGTGTGTGTGTGTGTGTGTGTGTGTGTGTGTGTGTGTGTGTGTGTGAATGTGTGTAAATGTGTGTGAATGTGTGTAAATGTGTGTGAATGTGTGTGTAAATGTGTGTAAATGTGTGTGTGAATGTTTGTAAATGTGTGTAAATGTGTGTGAATGTGTGTGTAGATGTGTGTAAATGTGTGTGAATGTGTGTGTAAATGTGTGTAAATGTGTGTTGATGTGTGTGTAAATGTGTGTGAATGTGTGTGAATGTGTGTGTAAATTTGTGTAAATGTGTGTGAATGTGTGTGTAAATGTGTGTAAATGTGTGTTGATGTGTGTGTAAATGTGTGTGAATGTGTGTGAATGTGTGTGTGAATGTGTGTGTAAATGTGTGTAAATGTGTGTAAATATGTGTAAATGTGTGTGAATGTGTGTTAATGTGTGTACATGTGTGTAAATGTGTGTGAATGTGTGTAAGTATGTGTAAATGTGTGTGAATGTGTGTAAATGTGTATGTAAATGTGTGTAAATGTGTGTTAATCTGTGTAAATGTGTGTAAATGTGTGTAAATGTGTGTTAATGTGTGTGTAAATGTGTGTTAATGTGTGTTAATGTGTGTTGATGTGTGTGTAAATGTGTGTTTAAATGTTTGTGTAAATGTGTGTTGATGTGTGTAAATGTGTGTTAATGTGTGTGTAAATGTGTGTTAATGTGTGTGTGAATGTGTGTGTGAATGTGTGTGTAAATGTGTGTAAATGTGTGTAAATGTGTGTTAATGTGTGTAAATGTGTGTAAATGTGTGTGAATGTGTGTAAATGTGTGTAAATGTGTGTAAATATGTGTACATGTGTGTGAATGTGTGTGTAAATGTGTGTTAATGTGTGTGTAAATGTGTGTAAATGTGTAAAAATGTGTGTTGATGTGTGTATAAATGTGTGTAGACGTGTGTGTAAATGTGTGTTAATGTGTGTGTAAATGTGTGTAAATGTGTGTTAATGTGTATTAATGTGTGTGTAAATGTGTGTAAATGTGTGTTAATGTGTATTAATGTGTGTGTAAATGTGTGTAAATGTGTGTTAATGTGTGTGTAAATGTGTGTTAATGTGTGTAAATGTGTGTAAATGTGTGTAAATGTGTGTTAATGTGTGTGTAAATGTGTGTAAATGTGTGTTAATGTGTGTGTAAATGTGTGTAAATGTGTGTTAATGTGTGTGTAAATGTGTGTGTAAATGTGTGTTAATGTGTGTGTAAATGTGTGTGTAAATGTGTGTAAATGTGTGTTAATGTGTGTGTAAATGTGTGTAAATGTGTGTGTAAATGTGTGTAAATGTGTGTTAATGTGTGTGTAAATGTGTGTTAATGTGTGTTAATGTGTGTGTAAATGTGTGTAAATGCGTGTTAATGTGTGTTTAAATGTGTGTAAATGTGTGTTAATGTGTGTGTAAATGTGTGTGTAAATGTGTGTGTTAATGCGTGTTAATGTGTGTGTAAATGTGTGTTAATGTGTGTGTAAATGTGTGTGTACTTTATTGATTCATATTTTATTGAATTGATTGACACATTAGCCTTAACAGGCTCATGCTAATGTCCAGATGACTTTATTAAGTCCCATTGACACAGGCAGAACATGCAGAATCCACACCACCGGGAGTCGATCTAAGGACCTTCTCGCTGTGAGGCGAGAGCAGCTACTGCGCTACAGTTTCTGACATCGGTCACAGAATTCTGTCTCTATAGCAACGAGCTACAGCGTTTCAAGTCAACGAACTGTGGCACTTTATGTTTGAGTCAAACGAGTTCAAATTAAGCTGTGTAAAAACGACTTTACAAACGACTTTAAAAACGACTTTACAAACGACTTTAAAAACGACTTTACAAACGACTTTACAAACAACTTCACAAACGACTTTACAAACAACTTCACAAACGACTTTAAAAACGACTTTACAAACGACTTTACAAACAACTTCACAAACGACTTTACAAACAACTTCACAAACGACTTTAAAAACGACTTTACAAACGACTTTACAAACAACTTCACAAACGACTTTAAAAACGACTTTACAAACGACTTTACAAACAACTTTACAAACGACTTTACAAACAACTTTACAAACGACTTTACAAACGACTTTACAAACGACTTTACAAACAACTTTACAAACGACTTTACAAACAACTTTACAAACGACTTTACAAACGACTTTACAAACGACTTTACAAACAACTTTACAAACGACTTTACAAACAACTTTACAAACGACTTTACAAACGACTTTACAAACGACTTTAAAAACGACTTTACAAATGACTTTACAAACGGCTTTAATAATAATAATAATAATAACTTTTATTTATATAGCGCTTTTCAGTGACCCAAAGACGCTGAACATAATAAAAAAGGGGGTGTATTTACAGACAGGGGGGACAACACGTACAGAACACATTAATATACAGATAAAATGAACAAGACAGAAGAAGTAGAGAGAAAAAGATGGGGATGTAACAGGGGGTAGAAGAGTAGGCAATGGGGTAGAGGAGGCTAGGGGTAGGGGAGGTCATAGGCTTGGGTGAAGAGGTATGTTTTTAGGCGGGATTTGAATGTTGTGAGTGAGGGAGAGTGGCGGACAGGTTGGGGGAGGGAGTTCCAGAGTCGGGGTGCTGTTCGGGAGAATGCTCTGTCGCCAAAAGTTTTGAGTCGGGATGTTGGTGCAGTCAGGGTGAGAGAGGAGGAGGATCGGAGAGCTCGGGAGGGTCGGTGGGGGATGAGGAGGTCAGACAGGTAGGGGGGGGGCGGTGGGGGATGAGGAGGTCAGACAGGTAGGGGGGGCGGTGGGGGATGAGGAGGTCAGACAGGTAGGGGGGGGGCGGTGGGGGATGAGGAGGTCAGACAGGTAGGGGGGGGGCAAGGTGGTGAAGAGCTTTGAAGGTGAGGAGGAGTATTTTAAAGTTTATGCGCTGCTTGATGGGGAGAGAGTGGAGAGAGCGGAGAACGGGAGTGATGTGATCACGGGACCGGGTGTGGGTGAGGAGGCGGGTGTGGGTGAAGAGGCGGGTGTGGGTGAGGAGGCGGGTGCAGTAGTCGAGGCGGGAGGAGATGAAGGCATGGATGAGGGATTCAGCAGCGGGGAGGGTGAGGCAGTGTCGGATTGTGAAAGGGACCAGTTTTATTGAGAGTGGATTTGGTGCCAATGAGGAGGAGCTCTGTTTTGTCACTGTTCAGTTTGAGGAAGTTGAGAGTGAGCCATGATTTTATTGTAGAGATGCAGGTTTGGTTGTGGGTGAGGGGAGGGTTTGGATGTGGGTGAGGGGAGGGTTTTGGGTGGATTTGGTGGTGAGGTATATCTGGGTGTCGTCAGCGTAGCAGTGAAAGTCCAGGTTGAGTTGGCGGAGGATGTGACTAAGGGGGAAGATGTAGCAGATGAAGAGGAGGGGGCCGAGGACTGAGCCCTGGGGGACCCCCTGCGTTACTGGGGAGAGGGTGGATGAGTGACCGGAGAGGGAAATGAACTCTTGCCTGTTGGTGAGGTAGGATGTGAGCCAGTCAAGTGCAGAGCCCTCAACACCCAGTTGGCGCAGCCTTTGTAGGAGGATGGAATGGTTTATAGTGTCAAAGGCTGCGCTGAGGTCTAGTAGTAACAGGATGTTGAGGGCCCCGGAGTCTGCAGAGGTGAGGAGATCGTTGAGTACTTTGACCAGGGCTGTTTCAGTGCTGTGAAGTGGGCGGAAGCCAGATTGGAGGGGTTCATAGAGGTTGTTTGACTGGAGGTGGGTGTGAAGTTGGGCGGCGACGATGCGTTCCAGCGTTTTTGAGCGGAACGGCAGGTTGGAGATGGGGCGGTAGTTGGAGAGGTTGGCGGAGTCTAGGGTGGGTTTTTTGAGGATGGGGGTGATGGAGGCCAGTTTGTAGATGGAAGGAACATGGCCGAGGGATAAAGACTGGTTGAAGAGGGTGGTGAGATGGGGGATGAGAACAGGGAGGCAGGCCTTGGTTAGAGTCGTTGGGAGGGGGTCGAGAGAGCAGGTGGTGGTTTTGGAAGCGGTGATGAGGTCTATGATATGAGAGGAGTTAACAGAGGAGAAGGTGGTGAGGGGAGGGAAGGGTGGGTGGTCAGGGAGAGGGGGGGGGGCAGGGGTGGGGGTGGTGATGGAGTTAATGGAGACGGCAATCATGGAGCTGTTGATTTTGGAAATTTTGTTATTGAAGGCAAGGAGGAAAGAGTTGCAGAGGTCAGGGGAGGAGGGTGGAGTGATGTCCGGTGGCTGGAGCAGCTTGTTGACGGTGGCGAACAGGGTGCGAGGGCTCCGGTGGGAGCTGTTGATGAGGGTGGAGAGGTGGGCAGATTTAGCGGCTTGGAGAGCATCACGGTAGGAGGAGATGTGTCATTTGAACGACTTAATAAACGACTAAATAAACGACTTTACAAACAACTTTACAAACATTTTTACAAACGACTTTAAAAACGACTTTACAAACGACTTTACAAACGACTTCTCAAACAACTTCACAAACGACTTTACAAACGACTTCACAAACGACTTCACAAACAATTTTACAAATGACTTTAAAAACGACTTCACAAACGACTTACGACTTTACAAACGACTTTACAAACTACTTTATAAACGACTTTACAAATGACTTTACAAACGACTTCAGAAACGACTTTATTAGTTTAGAAAATCAGTTGGATTGATAATTTTTAATTTAGTTAATTTTATTGTAGTTAATTTTTATCTTTGCACTCTTCTCTTTTGTTTGTGATTTTATTAGTTTAGAAAATCAGTTGGATTGATAATTTTTAATTTAGTTAATTTTATTGTATTTCTGTAATTTCTTTGTGATTTGAATGCATTTTTCCTGCTGTGAAGCACTTTGAATTGCCTTGTGTATGAAATGTGCTCTACAAATAAACTTGCCTTGCCTTGCCTTTAAAAACGACTTTACCAACGACTTTACAAACGACTTTAAAAAACGACTTTACAAACGACTTTAAAAACGACTTTACAAACGACTTTACAAACGACTTTACAAACGACTTAAAACATGACTGTAAAGTCGTTTGTAAAGTCGTTTGTAAAGTCGTTTGTAAAGTCGTTTTTAAAGTCGTTTGTAAAGTCGTTTGTAAAGTCGTTTTTAAAAACGACTTTACAAACGACTTTAAAAACAGACAAACTCTCAGTCTCTTGTTTTTTTCGGTCCATTTCAAACATAAAGCGTCATTTTGTGGCTTATTATTTTAACCGTTTTATAACGTGAAGGAAAATGACTATAATTTGTCCCGAGGAAGAATGAGTGACAGTTTTATGGACGTTTTCACGCACTTTTCCTCTCACCGCAACCAACAACGACATGTTTTATATTTTCACCTGTGAATATGAGATTTTCACAATATTTTCCCCCAAAAAATCGCTTAAAATCATTTTTCAAACCCTTTTTGTAATTAATCGATTCATTTCAGGCTCAATATATCGTGTTTTCTTCACTCGCATTTTTGTCTTTCCTCTGAAAACACCAGATTATTATTTATTTCATGTTCTGTCCTTACTTTTTCTCACACCTGGAATAAAACTAAAACTTTGAACAACTAAAAAGTAAGAAGTGGTAAAAAAAATGAAAATTAATAATAATAATAATAATAAATATAGCCGCAAGCGGCAATGATCGGCCCTCGCCACGCCGCCGCCACGCTGCAAGAGGAGGGGGCGCTAACGCGCCCCAATTGTCCTTTTATTACATCTACTGCTGAATCTGTGACGCTGTCACATCTTCTCCCCTTTGTTTTACCATCAAAAAGCTATTTTATTTTGAATTCTTGGCAAAATGTGCGGCTTTGCCGCACAGACACCGTGACTCTTTGAATAAAAATGTGAATAACTTGATGGTCCACCCCTGAAGATGAGTCTCACCAAATTTCAGGTTAACAGGGCTAACGCCCTGAGGGGGAGGAGTTTGTGAAAGTCTAAAGTGTAAACATGTTCTGGCGATTTCCCCATTGGAATAACGTGGGAGGTTTTGGTCATCGCTACGGCAAAACCATAACAATTATGACATTGACTTTTTTGATGGGGATGACAAAATTTAGTTGTGTGTCAAATTTCAAAAAATTTCGCAAAACTAAACATTTAACCTCCATATAAAATCTGTAGGGGGCGCTGTGGCGCCAAATTAATTTATTTCACTTCAAGTAGGTTTAGGGCAAAGAGTTTAACAACTGATTCTAATTTGACGCAATTCGGACTTTATCTGCGCAAACGGCAGAAATGTTAAATTTGGGAGATTTCTGAAATTCTAGCTAAAGTTTGCGGCTTCGCCGCTCAGACACCGTGAGAGGTATCAATGTAATTTGGATAACTTTTGATGTCCCACTCCTCAGTAGCATTTTCACCAAATTTCAGCTTTTTAGAGCCAACGCCCTGAGGGGGAGGAGTTCATAAAAGTACGACGTTTGGAAAAACTCCTGAGTCATGCTTAGCCATTTTTGAACCAATATGGCCGACATTTGGTTGGGCGGACGGCGTTGCCGTAATAATATTTTTTACTTCTCTTGTCACCATCTACCTCTGCACTAAATTTCATGATTCTACGATCAGATTTCGTTAATTTTGTGTTTTTGGCCCTCTATACAGTAATAATGTTACATTTTTGCATTACATGCTTATATGCACGGAACATGCAAGAGATGGGGAACGTATTCGTGAGCTACTTAGCGCAAATGAGTGCTTTATATGGGGATGACGACCGCGAAATGTAAAGTGCTCGTTTAGTGCGCACTTTTGCACGGGCTTCGCCTGTTTACAACGGTAATGTTCCATTTTCCTACTACTAATTAGTCTGCACGGGGCGTGCGTGAGTGAAGGAGTGCGTTAGTGAGTGTTTGGAAGTGGGCGAGCACTACGTGCACACTTTCGCAGCCGTACTTCGCACGGCCTTACGAGATTAATAGGCCTCTCGCCAGCTTGTGGCGCTTTGGCCTAATAATGATAATAATAATAATATAAAAGATTCAGTTTATCGTTTGACAGATTTAGGTGTTATACTTATATTACTGTATTATAAGTATCATAAAGAGTATCATAACTATACGTGTTATACTTATATTACTGTATTATAAGTATCATAAAGAGTATCATAACTATACGTGTTATACTTATATTACTGTATTATAAGTATCATAAAGAGTATCATAACTATAGTGTTATACTTATATTACTGTATTATAAGTATCATAAAGAGTATCATAACTATACGTGTTATACTTATATTACTGTATTATAAGTATCATAAAGAGTATCATAACTATAGTGTTATACTTATATTACTGTATTATAAGTATCATAAAGAGTATCATAACTATACGTGTTATACTTATATTACTGTATTATAAGTATCATAAAGAGTATCATAACTATATGTGTTATACTTATATTACTGTATTATAAGTATCATAAAGAGTATCATAACTATAGTGTTATACTTATATTACTGTATTATAAGTATCATAAAGAGTATCATAACTATATGTGTTATACTTATATTACTGTATTATAAGTATCATAAAGAGTATCATAACTATAGTGTTATACTTATATTACTGTATTATAAGTATCATAAAGAGTATCATAACTATACGTGTTATACTTATATTACTGTATTATAAGTATCATAAAGAGTATCATAACTATACGTGTTATACTTATATTACTGTATTATAAGTATCATAAAGAGTATCATAACTATACGTGTTATACTTATATTACTGTATTATAAGTATCATAAAGAGTATCATAACTATATGTGTTATACTTATATTACTGTATTATAAGTATCATAAAGAGTATCATAACTATAGTGTTATACTTATATTACTGTATTATAAGTATCATAAAGAGTATCATAACTATAGTGTTATACTTATATTACTGTATTATAAGTATCATAAAGAGTATCATAACTATACGTGTTATACTTATATTACTGTATTATAAGTATCATAAAGAGTATCATAACTATACGTGTTATACTTATATTACTGTATTATAAGTATCATAAAGAGTATCATAACTATACGTGTTATACTTATATTACTGTATTATAAGTATCATAAAGAGTATCATAACTATACGTGTTATACTTATATTACTGTATTATAAGTATCATAAAGAGTATCATAACTATACGTGTTATACTTATATTACTGTATTATAAGTATCATAAAGAGTATCATAACTATACGTGTTATACTTTCACGTAAAACTCGCGTTAAACGGCAGGTGCGTGCGCGCGTGCGTGCGCGTGCGTGTGCATGCAGTTCCTATGAGAGAGCGCGTGCACGTACCTGTCCGGCTCACGCACGTGTGATGAGCGTCGTCCACGTGACGTCCTCGCGCGCAGCTCCAGGTGAGAGTGAGCCGCGCGAGCCCGAACTGCGCTCCTCACGAGAAGGAAGGGAAGCGGCGCGAGCGCACACGGTGGCTTCCGGTTTATCCCATCACAATAAGAGCGCGAGGAAAAACAAACATCTCCAAAAGCCCCTGAGGCCCTTCCCGACTTACGCTTTACAAACAAACAAATACAATCTAAAGGTTAAAATTGAAAGCTTCTATTTGTCATTCCAACATGTCAAACACGTGACGGACGAGCCGTGGAACCACGCCCACTGGAATGTTCTAGAAAAGGTTTGGTTTCCTCTGGACCATTGATGCTTTTAAAGAAGAGAAACACTGAAGAACAAACTCTCGGCTCCTTAAAATCCTGCTTTTCACAATAACAGCAGTCATCATTCTGGACTGTCCCAGGGCAGCTGTGGCGGCAGAAGTAGCACCAGAGTCTGGCCTGAATGTGCCAGAGTTAGCCTGCGTGGCTAATGTGCCAGTGATAGCCTGCATGGCTAGTGTTAGCCTGTGTGCCAGTGTTAGCCTGCATGGCTAATGTGCCAGTGTTAGCCTGCGTGGCCAGTGTTAGCCTGCGTGGCTAATGTGCCAGTGTTAGCCTGCGTGGCCAGTATTAGCCTGCGTGGCTAATGTGCCAGTGTTAGCCTGCGTGGCCAGTGTTAGCCACGTGCATACACAGGGCGTTACCGCGATTCTGGAGACCACAAACTAGACTTCCTGTCTCGGCGAAAAATTGTCTGAGGTGTTGGCCCAGTGGTTAGAGACACTAACATTGTTATTGATCGTCATCATGATCATTTGTTATTGAAATAAATGAAGAAAAAAAATAACCCCTAACACTAACCTTAACCCTTACTTCGTCCTGTTAAAACTAGTTTATGCCATGGATCTGCATTACAGAGTCGACCTCAGGATTTCCTACACCCCAATCTGTGTTTCTAACCGCTGGGCAAACACCAGTTCAAAGTTTACCGCTGCGAGACAGAAAATGTCTCCAGAATCATGGCATAGCCCTGTGTATAACCGCATGTGTGTTAGCCTGCGTGGCTAATGTGCCAGTGTTAGCCTGCGTGGCTAATGTGCCAGTGTTAGCCTGCGTGGCTAATGTGCCAGTGTTAGCCTGCGTGGCTAATGTGCCAGTGTTAGCCTGCGTGGCTAATGTGCCAGTGTTAGCCTGCGTGGCTAATGTGCCAGTGTTAGCCTGCGTGGCTAATGTGCCAGTGTTAGCCTGCGTGGCTAATGTGCCAGTGTTAGCCTGCGTGGCTAATGTGCCAGTGTTAGCCTGCGTGGCTAATGTGCCAGTGTTAGCCTGCGTGGCTAATGTGCCAGTGTTAGCCTGCGTGGCTAATGTGCCAGTGTTAGCCTGCGTGGCTAATGTATTGTTATAATGTATATTATTATTATAAAGCACATGAAAGGTGGGGCAGAATATGTATATTTGAAATCAAAAGTATATGATCATTTGGGCTGGTTCAGCAGGAGGCCTGAGGGCCAACAAAAATGGCCACATTTGGTCCTCGGGCCATAGTTTGGACAGCTCTGCTCTTGATTTGGGAGGTTTGTTCTAATGATTCATGTTTGACTTGAACCAGACTCTCCTGAAATTCTCTTTTGAAAGTATTCTGAGCTACTTCCTTACCTGGTGTTTTATTGTGAAGGTCCAGCAGCTGCTCTTCCTGTCTGAACTCTTCACCTTCACTGATGATGAAGAGTCTTTGGTCTGGACTTGTTTCAGGCCTCGAGACTCTCATTCCAGCGACGTCAGATTTATCCAACTGAAATAACACGACACGATCTGAGCCAGGGACCCAGACTAGTCCTGGTTTAGTCCTGGTTTAGTCCTGGTTCAGTCCTGGTTTAGTCCTGGTTTAGTCCTGGTTTAGACCTGGTTTAGTCCTGGTTTAGTCCTGGTTTAGTCCTGGTTTAGTCCTGGTTTAGACCTGGTTTAGTCCTGGTTTAGTCCTGGTTTAGTCCTGGTTTAGACCTGGTTCAGACCTGGTTTAGTCCTGGTTTAGTCCTGGTTTAGTCCTGGTTTAGTCCTGGTTTAGACCTGGTTTAGTCCTGGTTTAGTCCTGGTTTAGACCTGGTTTAGTCCTGGTTTAGTCCTGGTTTAGTCCTGGTTTAGACCTGGTTCAGACCTGGTTTAGACCTGGTTTGAACCTGGTTTAGTCCTGGTTTAGTCCTGGTTTAGACCTAGTTTAGGCCTGGTTTAGTCCTGGTTTAGTCCTGGTTTAGTCCTGGTTTAGACCTAGTTTAGGCCTGGTTTAGTCCTGGTTTAGTCCTGGTTTAGTCCTGGTTTAGTCCTGGTTTAGTCCTGGTTTAGACCTGGTTTAGTCCTGGTTTAGACCTGGTTTAGTCCTGGTTTAGTCCTGGTTTAGTCCTGGTTTAGACCTGGTTCAGACCTGGTTTAGTCCTGGTTTAGTCCTGGTTTAGTCCTGGTTTAGTCCTGGTTTAGACCTGGTTCAGACCTGGTTTAGACCTGGTTTGAACCTGGTTTAGTCCTGGTTTAGTCCTGGTTTAGACCTAGTTTAGGCCTGGTTTAGTCCTGGTTTAGTCCTGGTTTAGTCCTGGTTTAGACCTAGTTTAGGCCTGGTTTAGTCCTGGTTTAGTCCTGGTTTAGTCCTGGTTTAGTCCTGGTTTAGTCCTGGTTTAGTCAAATCAAATCAATTTATTTTTGTAAGGCCCAAAATCACAACAACAGTTGCCTCTGAGGGCCACAGGGAGAAATGAAGTCAGACAATGTCTGTGGAGGCGAGGGACGATGTCCCAGGTCCTCTGTCCTTAGCTCCTCCCTCTGTCCTTAGACACATGTCCCAGCGTCCTCTGTCCTTAGACACATGTCCCAGGTCCTCTGTCCTTAGACTCTCCTTCTGCAGGAAAAACTACAAAAAAAACCTCTTTGGGACAAAAGCGTATGTCCCTGAGTTAGTTCCAGTGAAGGAGGATGTGACTCTCACAGACGTGAGGGAGACTGGAGCTGGAGCCACTCTTCAGGCAGATGAGGGACCGTCCACACAGGGCAGGGACACTTCACCAGGAGAGGGACATCTGGGTCCACAGGTCCTCAGGAGTGAGAGAAAGAAAAAGAAGGCGGTGAAGAGTTTGCAAGTGGAATTAAAAATAAATATTGTTTGATAGAATAAGTAGTCAGAAGAAGAAGAGGATAGTGCTCAAGCTGTCATACTTCCCCCAGCACAGTTACTCCTAGGGCAGCGTAGCTAAAGCTGTGGGTTTATGTTTCTGTTCCTAACTAGTCTGACCATAAGTGATTTCGAAGAGGAACGTTTTAAGCCTGGACTTAAATGAAGAGACTGTGTCAGCAGATTTAACATGGGCCGGGAGCTGATTCCATAACACAGGAGCTCTACCTCCTACAGTACTTTTAGAGACTCTTGGGACCACCAGAAGGCTCTACCTCCAACAGTACTTTTAGAGACTCTTGGGACCACCAGAAGGCTCTACCTCCTACAGTACTTTTAGAGACTCTTGGGACCACCAGAAGGCTCTACCTCCTACAGTACTTTTAGAGACTCTTGGGACCACCAGAAGGCTCTACCTCCTACTGTACTTTTAGAGACTCTTGGCACCACCAGAAGGCTCTACCTCCTACAGTACTTTTAGAGACTCTTGGCACCACCAGAAGGCTCTACAGTACTTTTAGAGACTCTTGGGACCACCAGAAGGCTCTACCTCCTACAGTACTTTTAGAGACTCTTGGCACCACCAGAAGGCTCTACCTCCTACAGTACTTTTAGAGACTCTTGGCACCACCAGAAGGCTCTACCTCCTACAGTACTTTTAGAGACTCTTGGCACCACCAGAAGGCTCTACCTCCTACAGTACTTTTAGAGACTCTTGGCACCACCAGAAGGCTCTACCTCCTACAGTACTTTTAGAGACTCTTGGGACCACCAGAAGGCTCTACCTCCTACAGTACTTTTAGAGACTCTTGGGACCACCAGAAGGCTCTACCTCCTACAGTACTTTTAGAGACTCTTGGGACCACCAGAAGGCTCTACCTCCTACAGTACTTTTAGAGACTCTTGGCACCACCAGAAGGCCAGCATTCTGAGAGTGAAGAGCTCTGTTTGGATGATATGGTTCTATAGCATCTTTGAGGTCGGATGGGGCCATGTCATTTATGGCTTTGTAGGTCAAGAGTAGAATTTTAAATTTGATTCTAAACTGGACAGGAGCCAGTGAAGAGACTTCAGCACCGGCGTAATGTGCTCTCTTCTTTTAGTTCCTGTTGTAATCTTGCTGCTGCATTTTGAACCAGTTGAAAGCTTTTTATGGAGCTTTTAGGACCTGCTGTGAGCAGGAGTTACAGGAGAATCTAGACGTTACAAATGCAGGAGACGTTTCAGCTTCACTTTTAGGCCGGATTCTTCTGATTTTGGCTCTTGTTGCGCAAATGGAAATAGGCTGTTTTACAAGCTTGATTTATATGACCAATATATTCACATTATTCACAGTCACTAATTAATTCATTAACTAAGAGCGATTTGGAGGAAATTGCTCTAATGTTTAGCAGTCCACATTTTACGTGTTTATTCATTTGTGTATTTGTGTCATTTGTGATTGTTATTTTCCTTAAGTTATTTGGTCTGAGCCTGAAATATTTTTTCTGAGATGTGACTTTTTGGCATTATTTGTACGAGGGACACGAGGGACACGAGGGACACGAGGGACACGAGGGACACGAGGGACACGAGGGACACACACGTCTCTATCTGTCTTGAATCTGAACACTTCACATGTAACAGAACGGGCGAGAGTTCAGCGACAGAGGAGCGTCTTGAACTGCTGCTCTGCACCTGGGGCTCATCCCTAGATGGTCACTTAACACGACTAAGACTATCGGTCAAATTCCGAACTAATAGGGATGAACCCTCCGAAGTGGGAGGGGCCATCCCTGCGTATGAGCCCGGGCTTTCCCCAAAACGCACTCCAGTTATCAATAAAGACTACGTTGTTTTGAGGGCACCATCTGGATAACCAGTTGTTGAATGCTGAGAGACGGCTGTACAATTCAGCATTGATCCGATTGGGCAGGGGACCAGAAAATATTACAGTGTCTGACATCGACTTCGCTAGGTCACACACCGCGGCTACTTGAACTTTGAGCACCTCTGATTGTCTCCGCCGGGCGTCGTTACCGGAAACGGGTCCTACTCTGCTTTAAGATCCTAAGGTTTCCTTCGATGTCACCCATTCTGGCCCCCGGGTAACACCTAACGCTAGCAGCTGGTAGCAGCTAACGCTAGCAGCTGGCAGCTTCACGTCTCTGACAATAGAACTCCCGATTACAAGAGTTTCTCTCGTGTGTTCAGCGGGCGTGTGATCGCTGAGGGGAGAAAACCTATTATAGACGTGAAGCTCACGGCGCTCTGAGGTTCGGCGTTTAGCGCCTTGTCCCCTCCGAACTGTCACAAAATGGTCCCTATTCTGTTCCTGGTCTAGTCCCGGCTGCACGGGAGACGCTGAGGGGCTGAGCTCGGCCTTACTGCTACTGCTAATGCTAATGCTACGCCCTGCAGCGCGGTCCGGTAGCCCTCGCGCTAAAACCGAACTATAACTGGACTTTAGCTCCTCTAAACAGCGGATCCGCGCTTCTAACTCCGTAACCCTGGCAACCAAAA
The DNA here is from genome assembly GCF_026437365.1 of Eucyclogobius newberryi. Classification (NCBI taxonomy): domain Eukaryota; kingdom Metazoa; phylum Chordata; class Actinopteri; order Gobiiformes; family Gobiidae; genus Eucyclogobius; species Eucyclogobius newberryi. The sequence goes on from NW_027315790.1 coordinate 34,628,534, forward strand.
CTACCACTACACTGCACTTCACGCACCTGTCATCAGAGAAGGAGCCAGGGTTCTGACTCGACATATGACAGCTCAAACAGGTAAAGGTAGATCCAGCCATGACGCTAGCGGCTAGGCTACGCTAGGCTAGTTCAGGCTGGAGCTAGAGAGTGAGGAGGGCTTTTAATCCACCAAATACTGAAAAGCGAGCGGCTTGAGGCTCCGGATTGTTTGCGGAGAAATCAAACGTTCACTTTTGTGTATATGATGCGTAAATAGTGTGTATAATTCGTGGATTAATCGGTAAAAGGCTCTAAGAACGAACAGCTCTGAGTCCTGGTTTAGTCCTGGTTTAGTCCACGTATAGTCCTGGTTTAGTCTAGGTTCTCCTCCATGACCTCCATGACCTCCAGGTTCTGGGCGCGGTCAGAATCATGTGACTCACGGCGCAAAAATCCAGTTAAGTCCAGTTAATCCGTTTACGGCGATGACGAACATTCAAGCAGAAACATCACCATGGAGACAAGCAGGACCAGCACCCGACAACAGGAAGTGACACGTGTGCGCCCTCTTGTGGTGAGGTGTGAGTTTACATCAGTGACACGTGTGCGCCCTCTTGTGGTGAGGTGTGAGTTTACATCAGTGACACGTGTGCGCCCTCTTGTGGTGAGGTGTGAGTTTACATCAGTGACACGTGTGCGCCCTCTTGTGGTGAGGTGTGAGTTTACATCAGTGACACGTGTGCGCCCTCTTGTGGTGAGGTGTGAGTTTACATCAGTGACACGTGTGCGCCCTCTTGTGGTGAGGTGTGCGTTTACATCAGTGACACGTGTGCGCCCTCTTGTGGTGAGGTGTGCGTTTACATCAGTGACACGTGTGCGCCCTCTTGTGGTGAGGAGTGCGTTTACATCAGTGATACGTGTGCGCCCTCTTGTGGTGAGGTGTGCGTTTACATCAGTGACACGTGTGCGCCCTCTTGTGGTGAGGTGTGAGTTTACATCAGTGACACATGTGCGCCCTCTTGTGGTGAGGTGTGCGTTTACATCAGTGACACGTGTGCGCCCTCTTGTGGTGAGGTGTGCGTTTACATCAGTGACACGTGTGCGCCCTCTTGTGGTGAGGTGTGAGTTTACATCAGTGACACGTGTGCGCCCTCTTGTGGTGAGGTGTGCGTTTACATCAGTGACACGTGTGCGCCCTCTTGTGGTGAGGTGTGAGTTTACATCAGTGACACGTGTGCGCCCTCTTGTGGTGAGGTGTGAGTTTACATCAGTGACACGTGTGCGCCCTCTTGTGGTGAGGTGTGAGTTTACATCAGTGACACGTGTGCGCCCTCTTGTGGTGAGGTGTGCGTTTACATCAGTGACACGTGTGCGCCCTCTTGTGGTGAGGTGTGAGTTTACATCAGTGACACGTGTGCGCCCTCTTGTGGTGAGGTGTGAGTTTACATCAGTGACACGTGTGCGCCCTCTTGTGGTGAGGTGTGAGTTTACATCAGTGACACGTGTGCGCCCTCTTGTGGTGAGGTGTGAGTTTACATCAGTGACACGTGTGCGCCCTCTTGTGGTGAGGTGTGCGTTTACATCAGTGACACGTGTGCGCCCTCTTGTGGTGAGGTGTGAGATTACATCAGTGACACGTGTGCGCCCTCTTGTGGTGAGGTGTGCGTTTACATCAGTGACACGTGTGCGCCCTCTTGTGGTGAGGTGTGAGTTTACATCAGTGACACGTGTGCGCCCTCTTGTGGTGAGGTGTGAGTTTACATCAGTGACACGTGTGCGCCCTCTTGTGGTGAGGTGTGCGTTTACATCAGTGACACGTGTGCGCCCTCTTGTGGTGAGGTGTGCGTTTACATCAGTGACACGTGTGCGCCCTCTTGTGGTGAGGTGTGAGTTTACATCAGTGACACGTGTGCGCCCTCTTGTGGTGAGGTGTGAGTTTACATCAGTGACACGTGTGCGCCCTCTTGTGGTGAGGTGTGCGTTTACATCAGTGACACGTGTGCGCCCTCTTGTGGTGAGGTGTGAGTTTACATCAGTGACACGTGTGCGCCCTCTTGTGGTGAGGTGTGAGTTTACATCAGTGACACGTGTGCGCCCTCTTGTGGTGAGGTGTGAGTTTACATCAGTGACACGTGTGCGCCCTCTTGTGGTGAGGTGTGAGTTTACATCAGTGACACGTGTGCGCCCTCTTGTGGTGAGGTGTGAGTTTACATCAGTGACACGTGTGCGCCCTCTTGTGGTGAGGTGTGAGTTTACATCAGTGACACGTGTGCGCCCTCTTGTGGTGAGGTGTGAGTTTACATCAGTGACACGTGTGCGCCCTCTTGTGGTGAGGTGTGCGTTTGCATCAGTGACACGTGTGCGCCCTCTTGTGGTGAGGTGTGAGTTTACATCAGTGACACGTGTGCGCCCTCTTGTGGTGAGGTGTGAGTTTACATCAGTGACACGTGTGCGCCCTCTTGTGGTGAGGTGTGCGTTTACATCAGTGACACGTGTGCGCCCTCTTGTGGTGAGGTGTGCGTTTACATCAGTGACACGTGTGCGCCCTCTTGTGGTGAGGTGTGCGTTTACATCAGTGACACGTGTGCGCCCTCTTGTGGTGAGGTGTGAGTTTACATCAGTGACACGTGTGCGCCCTCTTGTGGTGAGGTGTGAGTTTACATCAGTGACACGTGTGCGCCCTCTTGTGGTGAGGTGTGAGTTTACATCAGTGACACGTGTGCGCCCTCTTGTGGTGAGGTGTGAGTTTACATCAGTGACACGTGTGCGCCCTCTTGTGGTGAGGTGTGCGTTTGCATCAGTGACACGTGTGCGCCCTCTTGTGGTGAGGTGTGAGTTTACATCAGTGACACGTGTGCGCCCTCTTGTGGTGAGGTGTGAGTTTACATCAGTGACACGTGTGCGCCCTCTTGTGGTGAGGTGTGAGTTTACATCAGTGACACGTGTGCGCCCTCTTGTGGTGAGGTGTGCGTTTGCATCAGTGACACGTGTGCGCCCTCTTGTGGTGAGGTGTGAGTTTACATCAGTGACACGTGTGCGCCCTCTTGTGGTGAGGTGTGAGTTTACATCAGTGACACGTGTGCGCCCTCTTGTGGTGAGGTGTGCGTTTACATCAGTGACACGTGTGCGCCCTCTTGTGGTGAGGTGTGCATTTACATCAGTGACACGTGTGCGCCCTCTTGTGGTGAGGTGTGCGTTTACATCAGTGACACGTGTGCGCCCTCTTGTGGTGAGGTGTGAGTTTACATCAGTGACACGTGTGCGCCCTCTTGTGGTGAGGTGTGAGTTTACATCAGTGACACGTGTGCGCCCTCTTGTGGTGAGGTGTGCGTTTACATCAGTGACACGTGTGCGCCCTCTTGTGGTGAGGTGTGCGTTTACATCAGTGACACGTGTGCGCCCTCTTGTGGTGAGGTGTGCGTTTACATCAGTGACACGTGTGCGCCCTCTTGTGGTGAGGTGTGAGTTTACATCAGTGACACGTGTGCGCCCTCTTGTGGTGAGGTGTGCGTTTATATCAGTGACACGTGTGCGCCCTCTTGTGGTGAGGTGTGCGTTTACATCAGTGACACGTGTGCGCCCTCTTGTGGTGAGATGTGCGTTTACATCAGTGACACGTGTGCGCCCTCTTGTGGTGAGGTGTGAGTTTACATCAGTGACACGTGTGCGCCCTCTTGTGGTGAGGTGTGAGTTTACATCAGTGACACGTGTGCGCCCTCTTGTGGTGAGGTGTGAGTTTACATCAGTGACACGTGTGCGCCCTCTTGTGGTGAGGTGTGCGTTTACATCAGTGACACGTGTGCGCCCTCTTGTGGTGAGGTGTGAGTTTACATCAGTGACACGTGTGCGCCCTCTTGTGGTGAGGTGTGAGTTTACATCAGTGACACGTGTGCGCCCTCTTGTGGTGAGGTGTGCGTTTACATCAGTGACACGTGTGCGCCCTCTTGTGGTGAGGAGTGAGTTTACATCAGTGACACGTGTGCGCCCTCTTGTGGTGAGGTGTGAGATTACATCAGTGACACGTGTGCGCCCTCTTGTGGTGAGGTGTGAGATTACATCAGTGACACGTGTGCGCCCTCTTGTAGTGAGGTGAGTTTACATCAGTGACACGTGTGCGCCCTCTTGTGGTGAGGTGTGAGTTTACATCAGTGACACGTGTGCGCCCTCTTGTGGTGAGGTGTGCGTTTACATCAGTGACACGTGTGCGCCCTCTTGTGGTGAGGTGTGAGTTTACATCAGTGACACGTGTGCGCCCTCTTGTGGTGAGGTGTGAGTTTACATCAGTGACACGTGTGCGCCCTCTTGTGGTGAGGTGTGCGTTTACATCAGTGACACGTGTGCCCCCTCTTGTGGTGAGGTGTGCGTTTACATCAGTGACACGTGTGCGCCCTCTTGTGGTGAGATGTGCGTTTACATCAGTGACACGTGTGCGCCCTCTTGTGGTGAGGTGTGAGTTTACATCAGTGACACGTGTGCGCCCTCTTGTGGTGAGGTGTGAGTTTACATCAGTGACACGTGTGCGCCCTCTTGTGGTGAGGTGTGCGTTTACATCAGTGACACGTGTGCGCCCTCTTGTGGTGAGGTGTGCGTTTACATCAGTGACACGTGTGCGCCCTCTTGTGGTGAGGTGTGCGTTTACATCAGTAACACGTGTGCGCCCTCTTGTGGTGAGGTGTGAGTTTACATCAGTGACACGTGTGCGCCCTCTTGTGGTGAGGTGTGAGTTTACATCAGTGACACGTGTGCGCCCTCTTGTGGTGAGGTGTGCGTTTGCATCAGTGACACGTGTGCGCCCTCTTGTGGTGAGGTGTGAGTTTACATCAGTGACACGTGTGCGCCCTCTTGTGGTGAGGTGTGCGTTTACATCAGTGACACGTGTGCGCCCTCTTGTGGTGAGGTGTGCGTTTACATCAGTGACACGTGTGCGCCCTCTTGTGGTGAGGTGTGCGTTTACATCAGTGACACGTGTGCGCCCTCTTGTGGTGAGGTGTGCGTTTACATCAGTGACACGTGTGCGCCCTCTTGTGGTGAGGTGTGAGTTTACATCAGTGACACGTGTGCGCCCTCTTGTGGTGAGGTGTGCGTTTACATCAGTGACACGTGTGCGCCCTCTTGTGGTGAGGTGTGCGTTTACATCAGTGACACGTGTGCGCCCTCTTGTGGTGAGGTGTGAGTTTACATCAGTGACACGTGTGCGCCCTCTTGTGGTGAGGTGTGCGTTTACATCAGTGACACGTGTGCGCCCTCTTGTGGTGAGGTGTGCGTTTACATCAGTGACACGTGTGCGCCCTCTTGTGGTGAGGTGTGAGTTTACATCAGTGACACGTGTGCGCCCTCTTGTGGTGAGGTGTGAGTTTACATCAGTGACACGTGTGCGCCCTCTTGTGGTGAGGTGTGAGTTTACATCAGTGACACGTGTGCGCCCTCTTGTGGTGAGGTGTGAGTTTACATCAGTGACACGTGTGCGCCCTCTTGTGGTGAGGTGTGAGTTTACATCAGTGACACGTGTGCGCCCTCTTGTGGTGAGGTGTGCGTTTACATCAGTGACACGTGTGCGCCCTCTTGTGGTGAGGTGTGCGTTTACATCAGTGACACGTGTGCGCCCTCTTGTGGTGAGGTGTGAGTTTACATCAGTGACACGTGTGCGCCCTCTTGTGGTGAGGTGTGCGTTTACATCAGTGACACGTGTGCGCCCTCTTGTGGTGAGGTGTGAGTTTACATCAGTGACACGTGTGCGCCCTCTTGTGGTGAGGTGTGAGTTTACATCAGTGACACGTGTGCGCCCTCTTGTGGTGAGGTGTGAGTTTACATCAGTGACACGTGTGCGCCCTCTTGTGGTGAGGTGTGCGTTTACATCAGTGACACGTGTGCGCCCTCTTGTGGTGAGGTGTGCGTTTACATCAGTGACACGTGTGCGCCCTCTTGTGGTGAGGTGTGAGATTACAATGACGTAATTTATATTGAATGTTTGTTTTTTTGCTCCTGGAGATTTAAAAGGACTTTAAATGTGGTGTTTATTGAAGAAAGCTGCTGCTCCTGCTCCAGGGGGCCCCGTGCTCCTGCAGGGGGCCCCGTGCTCCTTCAGGGGGCCCCGTGCTCCTTCAGGGGGCCCCGTGGTCCTACAGGGGGCTCCATGCTCCTACAGGGGACTCTGTGCTCCTGCAGGGGGCCCCGTGCTCCTACAGGGGACTCTGTGCTCCTACAGGGGGCCCCGTGCTCCTACAGGGGACTCTGTGCTCCTACAGGGGGCCCCGTGCTCCTACAGGGGGCCCCGTGGTCCTACAGGGGGCTCCATGCTCCAGGGGGCTCCGTGCTCCTGCAGGGGGCCCCGTGCTCCTGCAGGGGGCCCCGTTCTCCTACAAGGGACTCTGTGCTTCTGCACGGGGCCCCGTGCTCCTACAGGGGGCTCCATGCTCCAGGGGGCTCCGTGCTCCTACAGGGGGCCCCGTGGTCCTACAGGGGGCTCCATGCTCCAGGGGGCTCCGTGCTCCTACAGGGGGCCCCGTGCTCCTAGAGGGGGCTCCATGCTCCTAATGGGGGCTCCGTGCTCCTGCAGGGGGCCCCGTGCTCCTACAGGGGGCTCCGTGCTACTGCAGGGGGCTCCGTGCTCTTAATGGGGCCCCGTGCTCCTACAGGGGGCTCCATGCTCCTACAGGGGGCTCCATGCTCCTGCAGGGGGCCCCGTGCTCCTGCATGGGGCCGCGTGTTCCTGCAGGGGGCTCCGTGCTCCTGCATGGGGCCCCGTGCTCCTGCAGGGGGCTCCGTGCTCCTGCATGGGGCCCCGTGCTCCTACAGGGGGATACATATTCCTAATGGGGGCCCCGTGCTCCTACAGGGGGCTCCATGCTCCTAGAGGGGGCTCCATGCTCTTAATGGGGGCCCCGTGCTCCTGCAGGGGGTTCCATGCACCTGCAGGGGCCCCGTGCTCCTACAGGGGGCTCCATTCTCCTACAGGAGGCTCCATGCTCCCGCAGGGGGCCCCGTACTCCTGCAGGGGGCCCTGTACTCCTGCAGGGGGCCCCGTGTTCCTGAAGGGGGCTCCGTGCTCCTGCAGGGGGCTCCGTTCTCCTGCAGGGGGCTCCGTGGCTCCTGCATGGGGCCCCGTGCTCCTGCAGGGGGCTCCGTGCTCCTGCAGGGGGCCCCATGCTCCGACAGGGGGCTCCATGCTCCCGCAGGGGGCCCCGTACTCCTACAGGGGGCTCCGTGCTACTGCAGGGGCCCCGTGCTCCTACAGGGGGCTCCATGCTCCTGCAGGGGGCTCCGTGCTCCTGAAGGGGGCCCCGCGCTCCTACAGGGGAATCCATGCTCCTACAGGGGCCTCCATGCTCCTGCAGGGGGCCCCGTGCTCCTGCAGGGGGCCCCGTGCTCCTACAGGGGGCCCCGTGTTCCTGAAGGGGGCTCCGTTCTCCTGCAGGGGGCTCCGTGGCTCCGTGCTCCTGCAGGGGGCCCCGTGTTCCTGCAGGGGGCTCCGTGCTCCTGCATGGGGCCCCGTGCTCCTGCAGGGGGCTCCGTGCTCCTGCAGGGGGCCCCGTGCTCCTGCAGGGGGTTCCATGCACCTGCAGGGGCCCCGTGCTCCTACAGGGGACCCCGTGCTCCTAAAGGGGGCTCCGTGCTCCTGCAGGGGGCCTCGTACTCCTGCAGGGGGCCCCGTGTTCCTGCAGGGGGCTCCATGGTCCTACAGGGGCCCCGTGCTCCTACAGGAGGCTCCATGCTCCTGCAGGGGGCCCCGTGCTCCTACAGGGGCTCCGTGCTCCTGCAGGGGGCCCGTGCTCCAGCAGGGGGCCCCGTGCTCCTACAGGAGGCTCCATGCTCCTGCAGGGGGCCCCGTGCTCCTACAGGGGCTCCGTGCTCCTGCAGGGGGCCCGTGCTCCAGCAGGGGGCCCCGTGCTCCTACAGGGGGCTCCGTGCTCCTGCAGGGGGCCCCGTGCTCCTGCATGGGGCTCCGTGCTCCTGCAGGGAGCTCCATGCTCCTGCAGGGGGCTCCGTGCTACTGCAGGGGGCCCCATGCTCTTAATGGGGGCCCCGTGCTCCTGCAGGGGGTTCCATGCTCCTGCAGGGGGCCCGTGCTCCTAAAGGGGGCTTCGTGCTCCTGCAGGGGGCTCCGTGCTCCTGCAAGGGGCCCCGTGCTCCTGCAGGGGGCCCCGTGTTCCTGCAGGGGGCTCCATGCTCCTGCATGGGGCCCCGTGCTCCTACAGGGGGCTCCATGCTCCTAGAGGGGGCTCCATGCTCTTAATGGGGGCCCCGTGTTCCTGCAGGGGGCCCCGTGTTCCTGAAGGGGGCTCCGTGCTCCTGCAGGGGGCTCCGTTCTCCTGCTGGGGGCTCCGTGGCTCCGTGCTCCTACAGGGGGCCCCGTGTTCCTGCAGGGGGCTCCGTGCTCCTGCATGGGGCCCCGTGCTCCTGCAGGGGGCTCCGTGCTACTGCAGGGGGCCCCGTGTTCCTGCAGGGGGCTCCGTGCTCCTGCATGGGGCCCCGTGCTCCTGCAGGGGGCTCCATGCTCCTGCAGGGGGCCCCGTGCTCCTACAGGGGGCTCCATGCTCTTAATGGGGGCCCCTTGCTCCTGCAGGGGGTTCCATGCACCTGCAGGGGCCCCGTGCTCCTACAGGGGGCCCCGTGCTTCTAAAGGGGGCTCCGTGCTCCTGCAGGGGGCCCCGTGCTCCTGCAGGGGGCCCCGTACTCCTGCAGGGGGCCCCGTTCTCCTACAAGGGACTCTGTGCTTCTGCACGGGGCCCCGTGCTCCTACAGGGGGCTCCATGCTCCAGGGGGCTCCGTGCTCCTACAGGGGGTCCCGTGCTCCTAGAGGGGGCTCCATGCTCCTAATGGGGGCTCCGTGCTCCTGCAGGGGGCCCCGTGCTCCTACAGGGGGCTCCGTGCTACTGCAGGGGGCCCCGTGTTCCTAAAGGGGGCTCCATGCTCCTACAGGGGGCTCCGTGCTCCTGCAGGGGGCCCCGTGCTCCTACAGGGGGATCCATGCTCCTAGAGGGGGCTCCATGCTCTTAATGGGGGCCCCGTGCTCCTGCAGGGGGTTCCATGCACCTGCAGGGGCCCCGTGCTCCTACAGGGGGCCCCGTGCTCCTAAAGGGGGCTCCTTGCTCCTGCAGGGGGCCCCGTACTCCTGCAGGGGGCCCCGTGTTCCTGCAGGGGGCTCCATGCACCTGCAGGGGCCCCGTGCTCCTACAGGGGGCTCCATGCTCCTGCACGGGGCCCTGTGCTCCTGCAGGGGGTCCGTGCTCCAGCAGGGGGCCCCGTGCTCCTACAGGGGGCTCCATGCTTCTAGAGGGGGCTCCATGCTCTTAATGGGGGCCCCATGCTCCTGCAGGGGGTTCCATGCACCTGCAGGGGCCCCGTGCTCCTACAGGGGGCCCCGTGCTCCTAAAGGGGGCTCCGTACTCCTGCAGGGGGCCCCGTACTCCTGCAGGGGGCTCCGTGCTCCTGCAGGGGGCCCCGTGCTCCTGCAGGGGGCCCCGTGTTCCTGCAGGGGGCCCCTTGTTCCTGAAGGGGGCTCCGTGCTCCTGCAGGGGGCTCCGTTCTCCTGCTGGGGGCTCCGTGGCTCCGTGCTCCTGCAAGGGGCCCCGTGTTCCTGCAGGGGGCTCCGTGCACCTGCATGGGGCCCCGTGCTCCTGCAGGGGGCTCCGTGCTACTGCAGGGGGCCCCGTGTTCCTGCAGGGGGCTCCGTGCTCCTGCATGGGGCCCCGTGCTCCTGCAGGGTGCTCCGTGCTCCTGCAGGGGGCCCCGTGCTCCTACAGGGGGCTCCATGCTCCTGCAGGGGGCTCCGTGCTCCTGAAGGGGGCTCCGTGCTCCTACAGGGGAATCCATGCTCCTACAGGGGCCTCCATGCTCCTGCAGCGGGCCCCGTGCTCCTACAGGGGGCCCCGTGCTCCTACAGGGGGCTCCATGCTTCTAGAGGGGGCTCCATGCTCTTAATGGGGGCCCTGTGCTCCTGCAGGGGGTTCCATGCACCTGCAGGGGCCCCGTGCTCCTACAGGGGGCCCCGTGCTCCTAAAGGGGGTTCCGTGCTCCTGCAGGGGGCCCCGTGCTCCTACAGGGGACTCTGTGCTCCTGCAGTGGGCCCCGTGCTCCTACAGGGGGCCCCGTGCTCCTACAGGGGGCCCCGTGGTCCTACAGGGGGCTCCATGCTCCAGGGGGCTCCCTGCTCCTGCAGGGGGCCCCGTGTTCCTGCAGGGGGCCCCGTGCTCCTAAAGGGGGCTCCTTGCTCCTGCAGGGGGCCCCGTACTCCTGCAGGGGGCCCCGTGTTCCTGCAGGGGGCTCCATGCACCTGCAGGGGCCCCGTGCTCCTACAGGGGGCTCCATGCTCCAGGGGGCTCCGTGCTCCTACAGGGGGCCCCGTGGTCCTACAGGGGGCTCCATGCTCCAGGGGGCTCCGTGCTCCTGCAGGGGGCCCCGTGCTCCTAAAGGGGGCTCCATGCTCCTACAGGGGGCTCCATGCTCCTGCAGGGGGCCCCGTGTTCCTGCAGGGGGCCCCATGCTCCTACAGGGGGCTCCATGCTCCCGCAGGGGGCCCCGTACTCCTACAGGGGGCTCCGTGCTACTGCAGGGGCCCCGTGCTCCTACAGGGGGCTCCATGCTCCTGCAGGGGGCTCCGTGCTCCTGAAGGGGGCCCCGCGCTCCTACAGGGGAATCCATGCTCCTACAGGGGCCTCCATGCTCCTGCTGGGGGCCCCGTGCTCCTGCAGGGGGCCCCGTGCTCCTACAGGGGGCTCCATGCTTCTAGAGGGGGCTCCATGCTCTTAATGGGGGCCCCGTGCTCCTGCAGGGGGTTCCATGCACCTGCAGGGGCCCCGTGCTCCTACAGGGGGCCCCGTGCTCCTAAAGGGGGCTCCGTGCTCCTGCAGGGGTTCCCGTGCTCCTGAATGGGGCCCCGCGCTCCTACAGGGGGTCCCGTGGTCCTACAGGGGGCTCCATGCTCCAGGGGGCTCCGTGCTCCTGCAGGGGGCCCCGTGTTCCTGCAGGGGGCCCCGTGCTCCTGCAGGGGGCCCCGTACTCCTGCAGGGGGCCCCGTTCTCCTACAAGGGACTCTGTGCTTCTGCACGGGGCCCCGTACTCCTACAGGGGGCTCCATGCTCCAGGGGGCTCCGTGCTCCTACAGGGGGCCCCGTGCTCTTAATGGGGCCCCGTGCTCCTACAGGGGGCTCCATGCTCCTGCAGGGGGCTCCGTGCTCCTACAGGGGGATACATATTCCTAATGGGGGCTCCGTGCTCCTGCAGGGGGCCCCGTGCTCTTAATGGGGCCCCGTGCTCCTACAGGGGGCTCCATGCTCCTACAGGGGGCTCCATGCTCCTGCAGGGGGCTCCGTGCTCCTACAGGGGGATACATATTCCTAATGGGGGCCCCGTACTCCTGCAGGGGGCCCCGTGTTCCTGCAGGGGGCTCCATGCACCTGCAGGGGCCCCGTGCTCCTACAGGGGGCTCCATGCGCCTGCAGGGGGCCCCGTGCTCCTACAGGGGCTCCATGCTCCTACAGGGGCTCCGTGCTCCTGCAGGGGGTCCGTGCTCCAGCAGGGGGCCCCGTGCTCCTACAGGGGGCTCCATGCTCCTGCAGGGGGCCCCGTGCTCCTACAGGGGCTCCGTGCTCCTACAGGGGCTCCGTGCTCCTGCAGGGGGTCCGTGCTCTTAATGGGGCCCCGTGCTCCTACAGGGGGCTCCATGCTCCTACAGGGGGCTCCATGCTCCTGCAGGGGGCTCCGTGCTCCTACAGGGGGTTCCATGCACCTGCAGGGGCCCCGTGCTCCTACAGGGGGCCCCGTGCTCCTAAAGGGGGCTCCTTGCTCCTGCAGGGGGCCCCGTACTCCTGCAGGGGGCCCCGTGTTCCTGCAGGGGGCTCCATGCACCTGCAGGGGCCCCGTGCTCCTACAGGGGGCTCCATGCTCCTGCAGGGGGCCCCGTGCTCCTACAGGGGCTCCATGCTCCTACAGGGGCTCCGTGCTCCTGCAGGGGGTCCGTGCTCCAGCAGGGGGCCCCGTGCTCCTACAGGGGGCTCCATGCTCCTGCAGGGGGCCCCGTGCTCCTACAGGGGCTCCGTGCTCCTACAGGGGCTCCGTGCTCCTGCAGGGGGTCCGTGCTCCAGCAGGGGCCCCCGTGCTCCTACAGGGGGCTCCGTGCTCCTGCAGGGGGCCCCGTGCTCCTACAGGGGGCCCCGTGCTCCTGCAGGGGGTTCCATGCACCTGCAGGGGCTCCGTGCTCCTACAGGGGGCCCCGTGCTCCTACAGGGGGCTCCGTGCTCCTGCAGGGGGCCCCGTACTCCTGCAGGGGGCCCCGTGTTCCTGCAGGGGGCTCCATGCTCCTACAGGGGGCTCCATGCTACTGCAGGGGGCCCCGTATTCCTGCAGGGGGCCCCGTGCACCTGCAGGGGCCCCGTGCTCCTACAGGGGGCTCCATGCTCCAGGGGGCTCCGTGCTCCTGCAGGGGGCCCCGTGCACCTGCAGGGGCCCCGTGCTCCTACAGGGGGCTCCATGCTCCAGGGGGCTCCGTGCTCCTACAGGGGGCTCCATGCTCTTAATGGGGGCCCCGTGCTCCTACAGGGGGCTCCGTAAACCTGCAGGGGCCCCGTGCTCCTACAGGGGGCTCCATGCTCCTGCAGGGGGCCCCGTGCTCCTGCAGGGGGCTCCATGCTCCTACAGGGGCTCCGTGCTCCTGCAGGGGGCTCCATGCTCCTGCAGGGGGCCCCGTGCTCCTACAGGGGGCTCCATGCTCCTACAGGGGCTCCGTTCTCCTGCAGGGGGCTCCATGCTCCTGCAGGGGGCCCCGTGCTCCTACAGGGGGCTCCATGCTCCTACAGGGGCTCCGTTCTCCTGCAGGGGGCCCCGTGTTCCTGCAGGGGGCTCCGTGCTCATGCAGGGGGCTCCATGCTCCTGCAGGGGGCCCCATGTTCCTGCAGGGGGCCCCGTGTTTCTGCAGGGGGCTCCATGGTCCTACAGGGGGCTCCATGCTCCTGTAGGGGGCCCCGTACTCCTGCAGGGGGCCCTGTGCTCCTGCATGGGGCCCCGTGCTCCTACAGGGGGCTCCATGCTCTTAATGGGGGCTCCGTGCTCCTGCAGGGGGCCCCGTGCTCCTGCATTGGGCCCCGTGCTCCTACAGGGGGCCCCGTGCTCCTACAGGGGCTCCATGCTCCTAAAGGGGGCTCCGTGCTCCTGCAGGGGGCCCCGTGTTTCTGCAGGGGGCTCCATGGTCCTACAGGGGGCTCCATGCTCCTGTAGGGGGCCCCGTACTCCTGCAGGGGGCCCTGTGCTCCTGCATGGGGCCCCGTGCTCCTACAGGGGGCTCCATGCTCTTAATGGGGGCTCCGTGCTCCTGCAGGGGGCCCCGTGCTCCTGCATTGGGCCCCGTGCTCCTACAGGGGGCTACATATTCCTAATGGGGGCTCCGTGCTCCTGCAGGGGGCTCCGTTATCCTGCAGGGGGCCCCGTGCTCCTGCAGGGGGCTCCGTTATCCTGCAGGGGGCTCCGTGATCCTGCAGGGGGCTCCGTGCTCCTGCAGGGGGCCCCGTGCTCCTACAGGGGCTCCATGCTCCTAAAGGGGGCTCCGTGCTCCTGCAGGGGGCCCCTGCTCCTGCAGGGGGCTCCATGCTCCAGGGGGCTCCGTGCTCCTGCAGAGGGCTCCGTGCTCGTGCAGGGGGCCCCGGGACCCTACAGGGGGCTCCATGCTCTTAATGGGGGCCCCGTGCTCCTGCAGGAAGTTCCATGCACTTGCAGGGGCCCCGTGCTCCGGCAGGGGGTTCCGTGCTCCAGGGGGCTCCGTGCTCGCCATGGTCCTGCAGGGGGCTCCGTCCTCCTGCAGGGGGCCCCGTGCTCCCACTGGGGGCTCCATGCTCCTGCAGGGGGCCCCTTGCTCCTACAGGGGGCCCCTTGCTCCTACAGGGGGCCCCGTGCTCCTACAGGCAGGAGGCCACTCCCCTCAGGCAGGAGGCCACGCCCCTCAGGCAGGAGGCCACGCCCCTCAGGCAGGAGGCCACGCCCCTCAGGCAGGAGGTTCCCGTCATAAGAACAGTTTCTTTCCCTCATGAACACTTCCTAAGCACCTGTCACTCCCTGTCACTCCCTGTCACTCCCTGTCACTCCCTGTCACTCCCTGTCACTCCCTGTCACTCCCTGTCACTCCCTGTCACTCTTCTCTTATTGCACTACATAAATTTTTATTTTATGATATTTTGTTTTCATTGTTTTGTTGTTTTGTTGTTTTGTTGCTCCAGGACAAGTTCCTGTGTCTGTGAAGTTTGTTCATGATCCTGATTCTCAGTCCAGACTCTGGTCACTTCAGCTGATAAAGAACCATCTCCATGGCAATAAAAAAAATCTGAATATGAATTAAAATAATTAATTCAATATGAACATTGTTGACGAAACGTCTGTTGTGAATTTGGGCTTTAAATAAAATAAATTGAATTGAAAATCTAGTTAAAGCTGTTTCATTGACTGAGGCTCAGGAGCAGGTCCACGCCTCCAAACCACGCCCCTTTTACCCAGCAGCCCCTTTACATGCCCCCCCCCTCACCCCGAAGCTGGGGACAAGGCGAGGGTCCTGGCCCTGGCCCTGGTCCTGGTCCTGGTCCTGGTCCTGGTCCTGGCCCTGGCCCTGGCCCTGGCCCTGGTCCTGGTCCTGGTCCTGGCCCTGGCCCTGGTCCTGGTCCTGGTCCTGGTCCTGGTCCTGGTCCTGGTCCTGGTCCTGGCCCTGGCCCTGGCCCTGGCCCTGGCCCTGGCCCTGGTCCTGGTCCTGGTCCTGG
>NW_027315790.1:34665749-34788249 GCF_026437365.1 Eucyclogobius newberryi
TTCATGTGACATGTGTCATGTGTCATGTTTCATGTTTCATGTTTAATGTGACATGTGTCATGTGACATGTGTCATGTGACATGTGTCATGTTTCATGTTTCATGTGACATGTGTCATGTGTCATGTGTCATGTGTCATGTGACATGTGTCATGTGTCATGTGACATGTGTCATGTGTCATGTGTCATGTGTCATGTGTCATGTTTCATGTGACATGTGTCATGTGACATGTGTCATGTTTCATGTGTCATGTGTCATGTGTCATGTGACATGTGTCATGTGTCATGTGACATGTGTCATGTGTCATGTGTCATGTGTCATGTGACATGTGTCATGTGTCATGTGACATGTGTCATGTGTCATGTGACATGTGTCATGTGTCATGTGTCATGTGTCATGTTTCATGTGACATGTGTCATGTTTCATGTGTCATGTGACATATGTCATGTGTGATGTGACATGTGTCATGTGACATGTGTCATGTGTCATGTTTCATGTGTCATGTGTCATGTGTCATGTGTCATGTTTCATGTTTCATGTGACATGTGACATGTGACATGTGTCATGTGTCATGTGACATGTGTCATGTGTCATGTTTCATGTTTCATGTGACATGTGTCATGTGTCATGTGACATGTGTCATGTTTCATGTTTCATGTGACATGTGTCATGTGACATGTGACATGTGTCATGTGTCATGTGACATGGTGTCATGTGTCATGTGACATGTGTCATGTGTCATGTGTCATGTGACATGTGTCATGTGTCATGTTTCATGTGATATGTGTCATATGTCATGTTTCATGTGACATGTGTCATGTGACATGTGTCATGTGTCATGTGACATGTGTCATGTGTCATGTGTCATGTTTCATGTGACATGTGTCATGTGTCATGTTTCATGTTTCATGTTTAATGTGACATGTGACATGTGTCATGTGTCATGTGTCATGTGTCATGTTTCATGTGACATGTGACATGTGTCATGTGTCATGTTTCATGTTTCATGTGACATGTGTCATGTTTCATGTTTCATGTTTCATGTGACATGTGTCATGTGTCATGTGACATGTGACATGTGTCATGTTTCATGTGAAATGTGTCATGTGACATGTGTCATGTTTCATGTGACATGTGTCATGTGACATGTGACATGTGACATGTGTCATGTGTCATATTTCATGTGATATGTGTCATGTGTCATGTGACATGGTGTCATGTGTCATGTGACATGTGACATGTGTCATGTGACATGTGTCATGTGTCATGTTTCATGTTTCATGTGACATGTGTCATGTGACATGTGACATGTGTCATGTGTCATGTTTCATGTGACATGTGTCATGTGACATGTGTCATGTGACATGTGACATGTGTCATGTTTCATGTGACATGTGTCATGTGTCATGTGACATGTGACATGTGTCATGTGACATGTGACATGTGTCATGTTTCATGTGACATGTGTCATGTGTCATGTGACATGTGACATGTGTCATGTTTCATGTGAAATGTGTCATGTGTTATGTTTCATGTGACATGTGTCATGTGACATGTGACATGTGTCATGTGTCATGTTTCATTTGATATGTGTCATGTGTCATGTGACATGGTGTCATGTGTCATGTGACATGTGTCATGTGTCATGTGACATGTGTCATGTGTCATGTGTCATGTTTCATGTTTCATGTGACATGTGTCATGTGACATGTGACATGTGTCATGTGTCATGTTTCATGTGACATGTGTCATGTGACATGTGTCATGTTTCATGTGACATGTGTCATGTGTCATGTGACATGTGACATGTGTCATGTGTCATGTGTCATGTGATATGTGTCGTGTGTCATGTGTCATGTGACATGGTGTCATGTGTCATGTGTCATGTGTCATGTGACATGAGTCATGTGTCATGTTTCATGTGATATGTGTCATATGTCATGTTTCATGTGACATGTGTCATGTGACATGTGTCATGTGTCATGTGACACGTGTCATGTGTCATGTGTCATGTGTCATGTGACATGTGTCATGTTTCATGTGTCATGTTTCATGTGTCATGTGTCATGTGTCATGTGTTATGTTTCATGTGACATGTGTCATGTGACATGTGACATGTGTCATGTGTCATGTTTCATGTGATATGTGTCATGTGTCATGTGACATGGTGTCATGTGTCATGTGACATGTGTCATGTGACATGTGTCATGTGTCATGTGTCATGTTTCATGTTTCATGTGACATGTGTCATGTGACATGTGACATGTGTCATGTGTCATGTTTCATGTGACATGTGTCATGTGACATGTGTCATGTGACATGTTTCATGTTTCATGTGACATGTGTTATGTGACATGTGACATGTGTCATGTGTCATGTTTCATGTGACATGTGTCATGTGACATGTGTCATGTGACATGTGACATGTGTCATGTTTCATGTGACATGTGTCATGTGTCATGTGACATGTGACATGTGTCATGTGACATGTGACATGTGTCATGTTTCATGTGACATGTGTCATGTGTCATGTGACATGTGACATGTGTCATGTTTCATGTGAAATGTGTCATGTGTTATGTTTCATGTGACATGTGTCATGTGACATGTGACATGTGTCATGTGTCATGTTTCATGTGATATGTGTCATGTGACATGGTGTCATGTGTCATGTGTCATGTGACATGTGTCATGTGTCATGTGACATGTGTCATGTGTCATGTGTCGTGTCATGTTTCATGTGACATGTGTCATGTGACATGTGACATGTGTCATGTGTCATGTGTCATGTTTCATGTGACATGTGTCATGTGACATGTGTCATGTGACATGTGTCATGTGTCATGTGACATGTGACATGTGTCATGTGTCATGTGTCATGTGATATGTGTCATGTGTCATGTGTCATGTGACATGGTGTCATGTGTCATGTGTCATGTGACATGAGTCATGTGTCATGTTTCATGTGATATGTGTCATATGTCATGTTTCATGTGACATGTGTCATGTGACATGTGTCATGTGTCATGTGACATGTGTCATGTGTCATGTGTCATGTGACATGTGTCATGTTTCATGTGTCATGTTTCATGTGTCATGTGTCATGTGTCATGTTTCATGTGACATGTGTCATGTGTCATGTTTCATGTTTCATGTGACATGTGACATGTGTCATGTGTCATGTGTCATGTGTCATGTGTCATGTTTCATGTGACATGTGACATGTGTCATGTGTCATGTTTCATGTTTCATGTGACATGTGTCATGTTTCATGTTTCATGTTTCATGTGACATGTGTCATGTGTCATGTGTCATGTGACATGTGACATGTGTCATGTTTCATGTGAAATGTGTCATGTGACATGTGTCATGTTTCATGTGACATGTGTTATGTTTCATGTGACATGTGTCATGTGACATGTGACATGTGACATGTGTCATGTGTCATGTGTCATGTTTCATGTGATATGTGTCATGTGTCATGTGACATGGTGTCATGTGTCATGTGACATGTGTCATGTGACATGTGTCATGTGTCATGTGTCATGTTTCATGTGTCATGTGTCATGTGTCATGTGACATGTGACATGTGTCATGTGTCATGTTTCATGTGACATGTGTCATGTGACATGTGTCATGTGACATGTGACATGTGTCATGTTTCATGTGACATGTGTCATGTGTCATGTGACATGTGACATGTGTCATGTGACATGTGACATGTGTCATGTTTCATGTGACATGTGTCATGTGTCATGTGACATGTGACATGTGTCATGTTTCATGTGAAATGTGTCATGTGACATGTGTCATGTTTCATGTGACATGTGACATGTGTTATGTTTCATGTGACATGTGTCATGTGACATGTGACATGTGTCATGTGTCATGTTTCATGTGATATGTGTCATGTGTCATGTGACATGGTGTCATGTGTCATGTGACATGTGTCATGTGTCATGTGACATGTGTCATGTGACATGTGACATGTGTCATGTGTCATGTTTCATGTGATATGTGTCATGTTTCATGTGACATGGTGTCATGTGTCATGTGACATGTGTCATGTGTCATGTGACATGTGTCATGTGTCATGTGTCATGTTTCATGTTTCATGTGACATGTGTCATGTGACATGTGACATGTGTCATGTGTCATGTTTCATGTGACATGTGTCATGTGACATGTGTCATGTTTCATGTGACATGTGTCATGTGTCATGTGTCATGTGACATGTGACATGTGTCATGTGTCATGTGTCATGTGATATGTGTCATGTGTCATGTGTCATGTGACATGGTGTCATGTGTCATGTGTCATGTGACATGAGTCATGTGTCATGTTTCATGTGATATGTGTCATATGTCATGTTTCATGTGACATGTGTCATGTGACATGTGTCATGTGTCATGTGTCATGTGACATGTGTCATGTGTCATGTGACATGTGTCATGTGTCATGTGACATGTGTCATGTTTCATGTGTCATGTTTCATGTGACATGTGTCATGTGTCATGTTTCATGTGACATGTGACATGTGTCATGTGTCATGTTTCATGTGACATGTGACATGTGTCATGTGTCATGTTTCATGTTTCATGTGACATGTGTCATGTTTCATGTTTCATGTTTCATGTGACATGTGTCATGTGTCATGTGACATGTGACATGTGTCAAGTTTCATGTGAAATGTGTCATGTGACATGTGTCATGTTTCATTTGACATGTGGCATGTGTTATGTTTCATGTGACATGTGTCATGTGACATGTGACATGTGACATGTGTCATGTGTCATGTTTCATGTGATATGTGTCATGTGACATGGTGTCATGTGTCATGTGACATGTGTCATGTGTCATATGTCAAGTGTCATGTGACATGTGTCATGTGTCATGTTTCATGTGACATGTGTCATGTGTCATGTGTCATGTGTCATGTGTCATGTTTCATGTGTCATGTTTCATGTGTCATGTGTCATGTGTCATGTGTCATGTTTCATGTGACATGTGTCATGTGACATGTGTCATGTGTCTTGTGACATGTGTCATGTTTCATGTGACATGTGTCATGTGTCATGTTTCATGTGTCATGTGTCATGTGACATGTGACATGTGTCATGTGTCATGTGACATGTGTCATGTGTCATGTGACATGTGTCATGTGACATGTGTCATGTGTCATGTGTCATGTGTCATGTGACATGTGTCATGTGACATGTGTCATGTGACATGTGTCATGTTTCATGTGACATGTGTCGTGTTTCATGTGACGTGTGTCGTGTGTCGTGTGACGTGTCATGTGACATGTGTCATGTGACATGTGTCATGTGTCATGTGACATGTGTCATGTGTCATGTGACATGTGTCATGTTTCATGTGACATGTGTCATGTGTCATGTGTCATGTGTCATGTGACATGTGTCATGTGACATGTGTCATGTGTCATGTGTCATGTGACATGTGTCATGTGATATGTGTCATGTGTCATGTGACATGTGACATGTGACATGTGTCA
The DNA here is from genome assembly GCF_026437365.1 of Eucyclogobius newberryi. Taxonomy (NCBI): domain Eukaryota; kingdom Metazoa; phylum Chordata; class Actinopteri; order Gobiiformes; family Gobiidae; genus Eucyclogobius; species Eucyclogobius newberryi. The sequence goes on from NW_027315790.1 coordinate 34,671,264, forward strand.
TGTGTCATGTTTCATGTGACATGTGTCATGTGACATGTGTCATGTTTCATGTGACATGTGTCATGTGACATGTGACATGTGACATGTGTCATGTTTCATGTGACATGTGTCATGTGACATGTGACATGTGTCATGTGTCATGTGACATGTGACATGTGACATGTGACATGTGTCATGTGTCATGTGTCATGTGACATGTGTCATGTGACATGTGTCATGTGTCATGTGTCATGTGTCTTGTTTCATGTGACATGTGACATGTGACATGTGTCATGTTTCATGTGACATGTGTCATGTGACATGTGACATGTGTCATGTGTCATGTGTCATGTGACATGTGACATGTGACATGTGTCATGTGACATGTGTCATGTGACATGTGTCATGTGTCATGTGTCATGTGTCATGTGTCTTGTTTCATGTGACATGTGACATGTGTCATGTGTCATGTGACATGTGTCATGTGTCATGTGTCATGTGACATGTGTCATGTGACATGTGTCATGTGTCATGTGTCATGTGACATGTGACATGTGACATGTGTCATGTTTCATGTGACATGTGACATGTGTCATGTGTCATGTGTCATGTTTCATGTGAAATGTGTCATGTGTCATGTGTCATGTGACATGTGTCATGTGTCATGTGTCATGTTTCATGTGACATATGTCATGTTTCATGTGACGTGTGTCGTGTGTCGTGTTTCGTGTGTCGTGTGACGTGTCGTGTGTCGTGTGACGTGTCATGTGTCATGTGTCATGTGTCATGTGACATGTGTCATGTGTCATGTGACATGTGACATGTGACATTTCACCCTGGAGAGACAAAGAGACCACGAGAATGGACTGTTTAGCAAGCTTTATTCGCAAGTTATTTGGCGCTCAGACCTCGGCGGAAGACGTTGCAATCATGGGCACTCCATGATCTATTTGTATTAGATGTCTCCCCCCGGAGCCTGGAGACTGGTGGTGGTAGATGTGAAGAGGAGGTAGAGGATGAGGGGAATGCAGAGGAGGAGCTGGGGAGGTGGTGGGTCGCAGTATGGTTTGAGCGGTCGAGCCATCTGCCTGAGGGCTTAAATGCGACCGCCTGGGCGCTGATTGGGAGCAGGGAGGAGTCACTGGGAGCGTTGATTGGGGATGAGGAGCAGGTGCGAGGGCCATGGTACAGACGCCCCCTGACCTTTCACCCTCCTTCTTTGGCCAGGAAAAACTGCATAACCTCTTTGGGATAAGCGCAGAAACCTGGGAGAGTCCATGGTGAAGTGAGGGATCCGACTCTCACAGACGGACAGGCGGGCGCCCGCTTGAGTGCGATGATGGCGCTGGGGAGAGGGGTCCTTCCATGGAGGCCTTGACGTAGATCGATGGAGTTAGGTCTTCCAGGCTGAATTTACGCAGGCTTCATGTGTCATGTGACATGTGTCATGTTTCATGTGTCATGTTTCATGTGACATGTGTCATGTGACATGTGACATGTGACATGTGTCATGTGACATGTGTCATGTGACATGTGTCATGTGTCATGTGAAATGTGACATGTGTCATGTGTCATGTTTCATGTGACATGTGACATGTGTCATGTGTCATGTGTCATGTGTCATGTGACATGTGTCATGTGACATGTGTCATGTGTCATGTGTCATGTGTCTTGTTTCATGTGACATGTGTCATGTGTCATGTGACATGTGTCATCTGTTATGTGTCATGTGTCATGTGACATGTGTCATGTGACATGTGTCATGTGTCATGTGTCATGTGTCATTTGTCATGTGACATGTGACATGTGTCATGTTTCATGTGACATGTGACATGTGACATGTGACATGTGGCATGTGACATGTGTCATGTGTCATGTGACATGTGTCATGTGACATGTGACATGTGACATGTGACATATGTCATGTGATATGTGTCATGTGTCATGTGTCATGTGACATGGTGTCATGGTGTCATGTGACATGTGTCATGTGTCATGTGTCATGTGTCATGTGTCATGTGACATGTGTCATGTGTCATGTGTCATGTGACATGTGACATGTGTCATGTGTCATGTTTCATGTTTCATGTGTCATGTGTCATGTGTCATGTTTCATGTGAAATGTGTCATGTGCCATGTGACATGTGTCATGTGTCATGTGTCATGTGACATGTGTCATGTGACATGTGTCATGTTTCATGTGACGTGTGTCGTGTTTCGTGTGTCGTGTGTCGTGTGACGTGTCACGTGTCACGTGTCACGTGTCACGTGATATGTGTCATGTGACATGTGTCATGTGACATGTGTCATGTGTCATGTGACATGTGTCATGTGTCATGTGTCATGTGACGTGTGTCGTGTGTCGTGTGACGTGTCATGTGTCACGTGTCACGTGATATGTGTCATGTGACATGTGTCATGTGTCATGTGTCATGTGTCATGTGTCATGTGACATGTGACATGTGTCATGTGACATGTGTCATGTGTCATGTGACATGTGTCATGTGACATGTGTCATGTGTCATGTGTCATGTGTCATGTGTCATGTGACATGTGACATGTGTCATGTGACATGTGTCATGTGTCATGTGACATGTGTCATGTGTCATGTGACATGTGACATGTGTCATGTGACATGTGACATGTGACATGTGTCATGTGACATGTGTCATGTGACATGTGTCATGTGACATGTGTCATGTTTCATGTTTCATGTTAGAAAGAGCAAACACAGAAGAAACATCTAACATCAGACTCACCATCTCTTAGTCTAGATCCAGACCCAGACTAGACCTGGCTCTGGTCGGATCTTCATCATCTCGTTGTGGTGCACACAGCTTCATTTGTCTTTTTAAATACAGGCTCTGATCCGGTTCTTGTTCAGTTCTGGTTCTAGTCTGGGTCTGGGTCTGGTCTGGGTCTGGTCTGGTCTGGTCTGGGTCTGGGTCTGGTCTGGGTCTGGGTCTGGGTCTGGGTCTGGGTCTGGGTCTGGTCTGGTCTGGTCTGGGTCTGGGTCTGGTCTGGGTCTGGTCTGGGTCTGGGTCTGGGTCTGGTCTGGGTCTGGGTCTGGGTCTGGTCTGGGTCTGGTCTGGGTCTGGGTCTGGGTCTGGGTCTGGGTCTGGTCTGGGTCTGGTCTGGGTCTGGGTCTGGGTCTGGTCTTGTTCTGGATCTAGACTAAGAGATGGTGAGTCTGATGTTAGATGTTTCTTCTGTAACATGAAACATGAAACATGGTCCTGGTCCTGGTTCTGGTCTGGTCCTGGTCCTGGTCCTGGTTCTGGTTCTGGTCTGGTCCTGGTCCTGGTCCTGGTCCTGATCCTGGTCCTGGTCCTGGTCTGGTCTGGTCTGGTCTGGTCTGGTCCTGGTCCTGGTCCTGGTCCTGGTTGTAGTCTCTGTGGGGGGTGATTAGGAGAGTTTTGAAGCGAGTGGAAACTTCACATCTGTAAACTCTTAATCCTCAAATGTCTTTGTGCTTCTGGTTTTAGACTTTTATGAAAGAACCAGCAGAAGGTTCTGGCTCAAATATATTCGACCATCAGAATCTGAGCAGATCTAGCAGGGCGTGGTCAGTGGTCTGGTAGGGCGTGGTCAGTGGTCTGGCAGGGCGTGGTCAGTGGTCTAGCAGGGCATGGTCAGTGGTCTGGTAGGGCATGGTCAGTGGTCTGGAAGGGCGTGGTCAGTGGTCTGGTAGGGCGTGGTCAGTGGTCTGGCAGGGCATGGTCAGTGGTCTGGTAGGGCATGGTCAGTGGTCTGGAAGGGCGTGGTCAGTGGTCTGGTAGGGCGTGGTCAGTGGTCTGGCAGGGCGTGGTCAGTGGTCTGGCAGGGCGTGGTCAGTGGTCTGGCAGGGCGTGGTCAGTGGTCTGTGTCAGCTCGTCACTGATTGGTTGAACTACATCAGCAGAAGAAGCAGAAATTGTGTTAAATCCAGAGTTCAGAAAAGTCGTCTTTCTCCTGCACAAATGGACAAAGTTCCGTTTCTGACAAACATCGTCTCCGCCATCGACGCCGCCATGTTTGTTTTGACTTCCGCCCAAACTCCAATGCTGCGCTCTGATTGGTTCCAGTCCTGCCCTAAATGCCATGTGATTGGCCCGTTTATCACTGGAGCCGAACAAGATGAACTCACAAACATCACGAGAATCCATCTTTCTGGAAAGTTACTTTTAGTGCACAATATTACACTCGTTAAGAGAGACTCACAACGACAGCAAGAATAATAACTGTGACTGTGGCATTGTTTAATTCTCTAACAAATAAACCAAAGTATTAAATATAGTTTGATAGAATAAGTGTTTATCAGAGGACAGAGCTCATACTTCACCCAGAGTTGCTGCTAGGGCAGCGGAGCTGAAACTAGCTTCATATTTCTGTTCCTAACTGGCCTGACCATAAGTCATTCAAAGAGGAACATTTTAAGCCTGGTCTTAAATGAAGAGACTGTGTCAGGGGTGGGCAAACTACGGCTCGCCGGGCCTTTCTTTCCGGCCCGCCAAGCTTGTCCAAGTAATATTTTTTTTTAAATATATATATGACGTGAAATGAATTAAATAATAGATTCAATAGCCTATATTTGACAGAAAAGTGATATTTTATTTGATATTTCATTTTTGGGAAATTTTTTTTCCACACCAATGATGGCGGGCCGGCCCTCCGCTACAGGCCTGGATTTGAATATGGCCCTCAGAGGAAAATAATTGCCCACCCCTGATATTGATTGATTCAGTTGGTCTCTGGTGTTTCAGTTGGTCTCTTGTGTTTCAGTTGGTCTCTGGTGTTTCAGTTGGTCTCTTGTGTTTCAGTTGGTCTCTGGTGTTTCAGTTGGTCTCTGGTGTTTCAGTTGGTCTCTGGTGTTTCAGTTGGTCTCTTGTGTTTCAGTTGGTCTCTGGTGTTTCAGTTGGTCTCTGGTGTTTCAGTTGGTCTCTGGTGTTTCAGTTGGTCTCTGGTGTTTCAGTTGGTCTCTGGTGTTTCAGTTGGTCTCTTGGTCTCTGGTGTTTCAGTTGGTCTCTGGTGTTTCAGTTGGTCTCTTGTGTTTCAGTTGGTCTCTGGTGTTTCAGTTGGTCTCTGGTGTTTCAGTTGGTCTCTGGTGTTTCAGTTGGTCTCTGGTGTTTCAGTTGGTCTCTGGTGTTTCAGTTGGTCTCTTGTGTTTCAGTTGGTCTCTGGTGTTTCAGTTGGTCTCTGGTGTTTCAGTTGGTCTCTTGTGTTTCAGTTGGTCTCTGGTGTTTCAGTTGGTCTCTGGTGTTTCAGTTGGTCTCTGGTGTTTCAGTTGGTCTCTGGTGTTTCAGTTGGTCTCTGGTGTTTCAGTTGGTCTCTGGTGTTTCAGTTGGTCTCTTGTGTTTCAGTTGGTCTCTGGTGTTTCAGTTGGTCTCTGGTGTTTCAGTTGGTCTCTGGTGTTTCAGTTGGTCTCTGGTGTTTCAGTTGGTCTCTGGTGTTTCAGTTGGTCTCTTGGTCTCTGGTGTTTCAGTTGGTCTCTGGTGTTTCAGTTGGTCTCTGGTGTTTCAGTTGGTCTCTGGTGTTTCAGTTGGTCTCTGGTGTTTCAGTTGGTCTCTTGTGTTTCAGTTGGTCTCTGGTGTTTCAGTTGGTCTCTGGTGTTTCAGTTGGTCTCTGGTGTTTCAGTTGGTCTCTGGTGTTTCAGTTGGTCTCTTGTGTTTCAGTTGGTCTCTGGTGTTTCAGTTGGTCTCTGGTGTTTCAGTTGGTCTCTGGTGTTTCAGTTGGTCTCTGGTGTTTCAGTTGGTCTCTGGTGTTTCAGTTGGTCTCTTGGTCTCTGGTGTTTCAGTTGGTCTCTGGTGTTTCAGTTGGTCTCTGGTGTTTCAGTTGGTCTCTGGTGTTTCAGTTGGTCTCTGGTGTTTCAGTTGGTCTCTGGTGTTTCAGTTGGTCTCTGGTGTTTCAGTTGGTCTCTTGTGTTTCAGTTGGTCTCTGGTGTTTCAGTTGGTCTCTGGTGTTTCAGTTGGTCTCTGGTGTTTCAGTTGGTCTCTGGTGTTTCAGTTGGTCTCTTGTGTTTCAGTTGGTCTCTGGTGTTTCAGTTGGTCTCTTGTGTTTCAGTTTGGTCTCTTGTGTTTCAGTTGGTCTCTGGTGTTTCAGTTGGTCTCTGGTGTTTCAGTTGGTCTCTGGTGTTTCAGTTGGTCTCTGGTATTTCAGTTGGTCTCTTGTGTTTCAGTTGGTCTCTGGTGTTTCAGTTGGTCTCTGGTGTTTCAGTTTGTCTCTGGTGTTTCAGTTGGTCTCTGGTGTTTCAGTTGGTCTCTGGTGTTTCAGTTGGTCTCTGGTGTTTCAGTTGGTCTCTGGTGTTTCAGTTGGTCTCTTGTGTTTCAGTTGGTCTCTGGTGTTTCAGTTGGTCTCTGGTGTTTCAGTTGGTCTCTGGTGTTTCAGTTGGTCTCTGGTGTTTCAGTTGGTCTCTGGTGTTTCAGTTGGTCTCTTGTGTTTCAGTTGGTCTCTTGTGTTTCAGTTGGTCTCTGGTGTTTCAGTTGGTCTCTTGGTCTCTGGTGTTTCAGTTGGTCTCTTGTGTTTCAGTTGGTCTCTGGTGTTTCAGTTGGTCTCTGGTGTTTCAGTTGGTCTCTGGTGTTTCAGTTGGTCTCTGGTGTTTCAGTTGGTCTCTGGTGTTTCAGTTGGTCTCTTGTGTTTCAGTTGGTCTCTGGTGTTTCAGTTGGTCTCTTGTGTTTCAGTTTGGTCTCTTGTGTTTCAGTTGGTCTCTGGTGTTTCAGTTGGTCTCTGGTGTTTCAGTTGGTCTCTGGTGTTTCAGTTGGTCTCTGGTATTTCAGTTGGTCTCTTGTGTTTCAGTTGGTCTCTGGTGTTTCAGTTGGTCTCTGGTGTTTCAGTTGGTCTCTTGTGTTTCAGTTGGTCTCTGGTGTTTCAGTTGGTCTCTTGTGTTTCAGTTGGTCTCTTGTGTTTCAGTTGGTCTCTGGTGTTTCAGTTGGTCTCTGGTGTTTCAGTTGGTCTCTTGGTCTCTGGTGTTTCAGTTGGTCTCTTGTGTTTCAGTTGGTCTCTGGTGTTTCAGTTGGTCTCTGGTGTTTCAGTTGGTCTCTGGTGTTTCAGTTGGTCTCTTGTGTTTCAGTTGGTCTCTGGTGTTTCAGTTGGTCTCTTGTGTTTCAGTTTGGTCTCTTGTGTTTCAGTTGGTCTCTGGTGTTTCAGTTGGTCTCTGGTGTTTCAGTTGGTCTCTGGTATTTCAGTTGGTCTCTTGTGTTTCAGTTGGTCTCTGGTGTTTCAGTTGGTCTCTGGTGTTTCAGTTTGTCTCTGGTGTTTCAGTTGGTCTCTGGTGTTTCAGTTGGTCTCTGGTGTTTCAGTTGGTCTCTGGTGTTTCAGTTGGTCTCTGGTGTTTCAGTTGGTCTCTGGTGTTTCAGTTGGTCTCTTGTGTTTCAGTTGGTCTCTTGTGTTTCAGTTGGTCTCTGGTGTTTCAGTTGGTCTCTGGTGTTTCAGTTGGTCTCTTGGTCTCTGGTGTTTCAGTTGGTCTCTTGTGTTTCAGTTGGTCTCTGGTGTTTCAGTTGGTCTCTGGTGTTTCAGTTGGTCTCTTGGTCTCTGGTGTTTCAGTTGGTCTCTGGTGTTTCAGTTGGTCTCTTGTGTTTCAGTTGGTCTCTGGTGTTTCAGTTGGTCTCTGGTGTTTCAGTTGGTCTCTGGTGTTTCAGTTGGTCTCTGGTGTTTCAGTTGGTCTCTTGTGTTTCAGTTGGTCTCTTGTGTTTCAGTTGGTCTCTGGTGTTTCAGTTGGTCTCTGGTGTTTCAGTTGGTCTCTTGTGTTTCAGTTGGTCTCTTGTGTTTCAGTTGGTCTCTGGTGTTTCAGTTGGTCTCTGGTGTTTCAGTTGGTCTCTGGTGTTTCAGTTGGTCTCTTGGTCTCTGGTGTTTCAGTTGGTCTCTGGTGTTTCAGTTGGTCTCTTGTGTTTCAGTTGGTGCTGTTGGCGTTGTGTGCTTCAGACCTGAGCAGAGCGTACGTGTTTCAGGCCAGTCGTCCGTCAGAAGCTGGGGACCCGCCCCCCCAGACCAAAGGTAATGGGATGCCCTCCCGAGCACCTGTGTGTCAGATGCCCCGGATGCTTCTGTTTTAATGTGTTTGTTTGTTTGTTTGTTTGTTTACAGTGGTGTCTGAGTGGGTCAGCTCGTCCGGCTCGTGTCTGGGCAGATGTTTTGAGCTGGAAGAGGCCAAAGCTCCAGGATGTCGATGTGACAATCTGTGTAAAACCTACTTGAGCTGCTGCAGCGACTTCGACGAGCACTGTCTCAAAACAGGTCTGAAAATACACTTTACCCGCCTAACGGGGTCACAACGGGGTCACAACGGGCTCATAACGGGGTCACAACGGGCTCATAACGGGGTCACAACGGGGTCACAACGGGCTCATAACGGGGTCACAACGGGCTCATAACGGGGTCACAACGGGGTCACAACGGGCTCATAACGGGGTCACAACGGGCTCATAACGGGGTCACAACGGGCTCATAACGGGGTCACAACGGGGTCACAACGGGCTCATAACGGGCTCATAACGGGGTCACAACAGGCTCATAACGGGGTCACAACAGGGTCATAACGGGGTCACAACGGGGTCACAACGGGCTCATAACAGGGTCACAACGGGCTCATAATGGGCTCATAACGGGGTCACAACGGGGTCATATCGGGGTCACAACAGGCTCATAACGGGGTCACAACGGGGTCATAACGGGGTCAGATGTGGACAGTTTTCATTCCCAAACATGACCTGACCAGGAGACACACACACATGTCCACTGGACCTTTTTCCAGACTAAACGTGCACAATGTTCATTTGAACACTTTCCTCTGCAGCAGGACAAAAGTACAACTCATAAGATCTCGTTATTGAAATGATCTCGGTTAAAAACACAATTAAGTGTCACCATTTAATAAAATGTGATGATTGAGCTGATGCGGGAGGTTTAGAGGCGGGAGAGGAGGAGAGGAGGCGGGAGAGGAGGAGAGGAGGAGAGAAGGGAGAGGAGGCGGGAGAGGAGGCGGGAGAGGAGGAGAGGAGGAGAGGCGGGAGAGGAGGCGAGATAGGAGGCGGGAGAGGAGGAGAGGAGGAGAGGCGGGAGAGGAGGCGGGAGAGGAGGTGAGAGAGGAGGCGGGAGAGGAGGAGAGGAGGCGGGAGAGGAGGCGAGAGAGGAGGCGGGAGAGGAGGCGAGATAGGAGGCGGGAGAGGAGGCGGGAGAGGAGGCGAGAGAGGAGGCGGGAGAGGAGGCGGGAGAGGAGGCGAGAGAGGAGGCGGGAGAGGAGGAGAGGAGGCGGGAGAGGAGGTGGGAGAGGAGGCGAGAGAGGAGGCGAGAGAGGAGGCGAGATAGGAGGCGGGAGAGGAGGCGGGAGAGGAGGCGGGAGAGGAGGCGAGAGAGGAGGCGGGAGAGGAGGAGAGGAGGCGGGAGAGGAGGTGGGAGAGGAGGCGAGAGAGGAGGCGAGATAGGAGGCGGGAGAGGAGGCGGGAGAGGAGGCGAGAGAGGAGGCGGGAGAGGAGGAGAGGAGGAGAGAAGGGAGAGGAGACGGGAGAGGAGGCGAGATAGGAGGCGGGAGAGAAGGAGAGGAGGAGAGGAGGAGAGAAGGGAGAGGAGGCGGGAGAGGAGGCGAGAGAGGAGGCGGGAGAGGAGGCGAGATAGGAGGCGGGAGAGGAGGCGGGAGAGGAGGCGAGAGAGGAAGCGAGAGAGGAGGCGAGAGAGGAGGCGAGAGAGGAGGCGGGAGAGGAGGCGAGAGAGGAGGAGAGGAGGCGGGAGAGGAGGAGAGGAGGAGAGAAGGGAGAGGAGGCGGGAGAGGAGGCGGGAGAGGAGGAGAGGAGGAGAGGCGGGAGAGGAGGCGAGATAGGAGGCGGGAGAGGAGGAGAGGAGAGGCGGGAGAGGAGGCGGGAGAGGAGGCGAGAGAGGAGGCGGGAGAGGAGGAGAGGAGGCGGGAGAGGAGGTGGGAGAGGAGGCGAGAGAGGAGGCGGGAGAGGAGGCGAGATAGGAGGCGGGAGAGGAGGCGGGAGAGGAGGCGAGAGAGGAGGCGGGAGAGGAGGCGGGAGAGGAGGCGAGAGAGGAGGCGGGAGAGGAGGAGAGGAGGCGGGAGAGGAGGTGGGAGAGGAGGCGAGAGAGGAGGCGGGAGAGGAGGCGAGATAGGAGGCGGGAGAGGAGGCGGGAGAGGAGGCGAGAGAGGAGGCGGGAGAGGAGGAGAGGAGGAGAGAAGGGAGAGGAGGCGGGAGAGGAGGCGAGATAGGAGGCGGGAGAGAAGGAGAGGAGGAGAGGAGGAGAGAAGGGAGAGGAGGCGGGAGAGGAGGCGAGAGAGGAGGCGGGAGAGGAGGCGAGATAGGAGGCGGGAGAGGAGGCGGGAGAGGAGGCGAGAGAGGAAGCGAGAGAGGAGGCGAGAGAGGAGGCGGGAGAGGAGGCGAGAGAGGAGGCGGGAGGCGGGAGAGGAGGCGGGAGAGGAGGAGAGGAGGCGGGAGAGGAGGTGGGAGAGGAGGCGAGAGAGGAGGCGAGAGAGGAGGCGGGAGAGGAGGCGAGATAGGAGGCGGGAGAGGAGGCGGGAGAGGAGGCGAGAGAGGAAGCGAGAGAGGAGGCGGGAGAGGAGGTGGGAGAGGAGGCAAGATAGGAGGCGGGAGAGGAGGTGGGAGAGGAGGCGAGAGAGGAGGCGAGAGAGGAGGCGAGAGAGGAGGCGAGAGAGGAGGCGGGAGAGGAGGCGAGATAGGAGGCGGGAGAGGAGGCGAGAGAGGAGGCGGGAGAGGAGGAGAGGAGAGGAGGAGAGGAGAGGAGGCGGGAGAGGAGGTGGGAGAGGAGGCGAGAGAGGAGGCGGAAGAGGAGGCGAGATAGGAGGCGGGAGAGGAGGCGGGAGAGGAGGCGAGAGAGGAGGCGGGAGAGGAGGCGAGAGAGGAAGCCGGAGGCGGGAGAGGAGGAGAGGAGAGGAGGCGGGAGAGGAGGCGGGAGGCGGGAGAGGAGGCAAGAGAGGAGGCGGGAGGCGGGAGAGGAGGCAGGAGAGGAGGCGGGAGAGGAGGAGAGGAGGCGGGAGAGGAGGCGAGAGAGGAGGCGGGAGAGGAGGCGAGAGAGGAGGCGGGAGAGGAGGCGAGAGAGGAGGCGGGAGGCGGGAGAGGAGGTGGAAGAGGAGGAGAGGAGAGGAGGCGGGAGAGGAGGAGAGGAGGCGGGAGAGGAGGCGGGAGAGGAGGCGAGAGAGGAGGCGGGAGAGGAGGCAAGAGAGGAGGCGGGAAAGGAGGCAAGAGAGGAGGCGGGAGGCGGGAGAGGAGGCAAGAGAGGAGGCGGGAGAGGAGGAGAGGAGAGGAGAGGAGGAGAGGAGGTGAGAGAGGAGGCGAGAGAGGAGGCAAGAGAGGAGGCGGGAGGCGGGAGAGGAGGCAGGAGAGGAGGCGGGAGAGGAGGAGAGGAGGCGGGAGAGGAGGCGAGAGAGGAGGCGGGAGAGGAGGCGAGAGAGGAGGCGGGAGAGGAGGCGAGAGAGGAGGCGGGAGGCGGGAGAGGAGGCGGAAGAGGAGGAGAGGAGAGGAGGCGGGAGAGGAGGAGAGGAGGCGGGAGAGGAGGCGGGAGAGGAGGCGAGAGAGGAGGCGGGAGAGGAGGCAAGAGAGGAGGCGGGAAAGGAGGCAAGAGAGGAGGCGGGAGGCGGGAGAGGAGGCAAGAGAGGAGGCGGGAGAGGAGGAGAGGAGAGGAGAGGAGGAGAGGAGGTGAGAGAGGAGGCGAGAGAGGAGGCGGGAGAGGAGGAGAGGAGGAGAGGCGGGAGAGGAGGCGAGAGAGGAGGCGGGAGAGGAGGCGGGAGAGGAGGAGAGGAGGAGAGAAGGGAGAGGAGGCGGGAGAGGAGGCGAGATAGGAGGCGGGAGAGAAGGAGAGGAGGACAGGAGGAGAGAAGGGAGAGGAGGCGGGAGAGGAGGCGAGAGAGGAGGCGGGAGAGGAGGCGAGATAGGAGGCGGGAGAGGAGGCGAGAGAGGAAGCGAGAGAGGAGGTGAGAGAGGAGGCGGGAGAGGAGGCGAGAGAGGAGGCGGGAGGCGGGAGAGGAGGCGGGAGAGGAGGAGAGGAGAGGAGGCGGGAGAGGAGGTGGGAGAGGAGGCGAGAGAGGAGGCGGGAGAGGAGGCAAGATAGGAGGCGGGAGAGGAGGCGGGAGAGGAGGCGAGAGAGGAGGCGAGAGAGGAGGCGAGAGAGGAGGCGGGAGAGGAGGCGAGATAGGAGGCGGGAGAGGAGGCGAGAGAGGAGGCGGGAGGCGGGAGAGGAGGAGAGGAGAGGAGGCGGGAGAGGAGGTGGGAGAGGAGGAGAGGAGGCGGGAGAGGAGGCGAGAGAGGAGGCGGGAGAGGAGGCGAGAGAGGAGGCGGGAGAGGAGGCGAGAGAGGAGGCGGGAGGCGGGAGAGGAGGCGGAAGAGGAGGAGAGGAGAGGAGGCGGGAGAGGAGGAGAGGAGGCGGGAGAGGAGGTGGGAGAGGAGGCGGGAGGCGGGAGAGGAGGCGGGTGAGGAGGCGGGAGAGGAGGCGAGAGAGGAGGCGGGAGAGGAGGCAAGAGAGGAGGCGGGAAAGGAGGCAAGAGAGGAGGCGGGAGGCGGGAGAGGAGGCGGGAGAGGAGGCAAGAGAGGAGGCGGGAAAGGAGGCAAGAGAGGAGGCGGGAGAGGAGGCAAGAGAGGAGGCGGGAGAGGAGGCAAGAGAGGAGGCGGGAAAGGAGGCAAGAGAGGAGGCGGGAGGCGGGAGAGGAGGCGGGAGAGGAGGCGGGATCACTGTTGTATCATTGTTGTATCATTGTGTGTGTTGTGTTTTTTGTACTTTTTGGTCCGTCAGTGCAGTTTGGGTCAGATGTACTTCATAGTACATGTAACATAGTAATAGTTATTTTCACCTCCTCGTGACATGTGTTCATCATAATAGACGATAATAGAGTTTTAATTACACATCGTTAAAGCCACAGCCCAACGGAACAACCCAAGTAATAAAAGACTTTGAAAACAAAACAACACAAACTCATTTCCTGTCATTTCTGTCGTCATTAGTTACACAAACAACTGTGATTCTCCCGTTTTACTTCATGATCCAGCAGTAATAGTACTTTTCCTCATGTACTTGTACCACAGGTGGAGGGTTTGAGTGCAGTAATAGTACTTTTCCTCATGTACTTGTACCACAGGTGGAGGGTTTGAGTGCAGTAATAGTACTTTTCCTCATGTACTTGTACCACAGGTGGAGGGTTTGAGTGCAGTAATAGTACTTTTCCTCATGTACTTGTACCACAGGTGGAGGGTTTGAGTGCAGTAATAGTACTTTTCCTCATGTACTTGTACCACAGGTGGAGGGTTTGAGTGCAGTAATAGTACTTTTCCTCATGTACTTGTACCACAGGTGGAGGGTTTGAGTGCAGTAATAGTACTTTTCCTCATGTACTTGTACCACAGGTGGAGGGTTTGAGTGCAGTAATAGTACTTTTCCTCGTGTACTTGTACCACAGGTGGAGGGTTTGAGTGCAGTAATAGTACTTTTCCTCGTGTACTTGTACCACAGGTGGAGGGTTCGAGTGCAGTAATAGTACTTTTCCTCGTGTACTTGTACCACAGGTGGAGGGTTCGAGTGCAGTAATAGTACTTTTACCCGTGTACTTGTACCACAGGTGGAGGGTTCGAGTGCAGTAATAGTACTTTTACCCGTGTACTTGTACCACAGGTGGAGGGTTCGAGTGCAGTAATAGTACTTTTACCCGTGTACTTGTACCACAGGTGGAGGGTTCGAGTGCAGTAATAGTACTTTTACCCGTGTACTTGTACCACAGGTGGAGGGTTCGAGTGCAGTAATAGTACTTTTACCCGTGTACTTGTACCACAGGTGGAGGGTTCGAGTGCAGTAATAGTACTTTTACCCGTGTACTTGTACCACAGGTGGAGGGTTCGAGTGCAGTAATAGTACTTTTACCCGTGTACTTGTACCACAGGTGGAGGGTTCGAGTGCAGTAATAGTACTTTTACCCGTGTACTTGTACCACAGGTGGAGGGTTCGAGTGCAGTAATAGTACTTTTACCCGTGTACTTGTACCACAGGTGGAGGGTTCGAGTGCAGTAATAGTACTTTTACCTGTGTACTTGTACCACAGGTGGAGGGTTCGAGTGCAGTAATAGTACTTTTACCCGTGTACTTGTACCACAGGTGGAGGGTTCGAGTGCTCGGAGGACAGATGTGGAGAGCAGAGGAACGAGGAGCACGCCTGCCACTGCTCTGAAGACTGTGTGGAGAGAGGAGACTGCTGCGCCAACTACAAGGCCACCTGCCAAGGTACTTATACTACCAAGTATACAAGACCACCTGCCAAGGTACTTATACTACCAAGTATACGAGTCCACCTGCCAAGGTACTTATACTACCAAGTATACAAGACCACCTGCCAAGGTACTTATACTACCAAGTATACGAGTCCACCTGCCAAGGTACTTATACTACCAAGTATACGAGTCCACCTGCCAAGGTACTTATACTACCAAGTATACGAGTCCACCTGCCAAGGTACTTATACTACCAAGTATACGAGTCCACCTGCCAAGGTACTTTTACTACCAAGTATACGAGTCCACCTTCCAAGGTACTTATACTACCAAGTATACGAGTCCACCTTCCAAGGTACTTATACTACCAAGTATACGAGTCCACCTTCCAAGGTACTTATACTACCAAGTATACGAGTCCACCTGCCAAGGTACTTATTCTACCAAGTATACGAGTCCACCTGCCAAGGTACTTATACTACCAAGTAAACGAGTCCACTTGCCAAGGTACTTATACTACCAAGTATACGAGTCCACCTGCCAAGGTACTTATACTACCAAGTATACGAGTCCACCTGCCAAGGTACTTATACTACCAAGTATACGAGTCCACCTGCCAAGGTACTTATACTACCAAGTGGAAAGTATACGAGTCCACCTGCCAAGGTACTTATACTACCAAGTATACGAGTCCACCTGCCAAGGTACTTATACTACCAAGTATACGAGTCCACCTGCCAAGGTACTTATACTACCAAGTATACGAGTCCACCTGCCAAGGTACTTTTACTACCAAGTATACGAGTCCACCTTCCAAGGTACTTATACTACCAAGTATACGAGTCCACCTTCCAAGGTACTTATACTACCAAGTATACGAGTCCACCTTCCAAGGTACTTATACTACCAAGTATACGAGTCCACCTGCCAAGGTACTTATACTACCAAGTAAAGGAGTCCACTTGCCAAGGTACTTATACTACCAAGTATACGAGTCCACCTGCCAAGGTACTTATACTACCAAGTATACGAGTCCACCTGCCAAGGTACTTATACTACCAAGTATACGAGTCCACCTGCCAAGGTACTTATACTACCAAGTATACGAGTCCACCTGCCAAGGTACTTATACTACCAAGTATACGAGTCCACCTGCCAAGGTACTTATTCTACCAAGTATACGAGTCCACCTGCCAAGGTACTTAAAGGTTTTGTTCCCTCTGTCTCTGGGGTAAAGGTTCTGTTCCCTCTGTCTCTGAGGTAAAGGTTCTGTTCCCTCTGTCTCTGAGGTAAGGTTCTGTTCTCTTTGTCTCTGAGGTAAAGGTTCTGTTCCCTCTGTCTCTGAGGTAAAGGTTCTGTTCCCTCTGTCTCTGAGGTAAGGTTCTGTTCTCTTTGTCTCTGAGGTAAAGGTTCTGTTCCCTCTGTTTCTGAGGTAAAGGTTCTGTTCCCTCTGTCTCTGAGGTAAAGGTTCTGTTCCCTCTGTTTCTGAGGTAAAGGTTCTGTTCCCTCTGTCTCTGAGGTAAAGGTTCTGTTCCCTCTGTCTCTGAGGTAAAGGTTCTGTTCTCTTTGTCTCTGAGGTAAAGGTTCTGTTCCCTCTGTCTCTGAGGTAAAGGTTCTGTTCTCGTTGTCTCTTAGGTAAAGGTTCTGTTCCCTCTGTTTCTGAGGTAAAGGTTCTGTTCCCTCTGTCTCTGAGGTAAAGGTTCTGTTCCCTCTGTTTCTGAGGTAAAGGTTCTGTTCCGTCTGTCTCTGAGGTAAAGGTTCTGTTCCCTCTGTCTCTGAGGTAAAGGTTCTGTTCTCTTTGTCTCTGAGGTAAAGGTTCTGTTCCCTCTGTCTCTGAGGTAAAGGTTCTGTTCCCTCTGTCTCTGAGGTAAAGGTTCTGTTCTCTTTGTCTCTGAGGTAAAGGTTCTTTTCCCTCTGTCTCTGAGGTAAAGGTTCTGTTCCCTCTGTCTCTGAGGTATGTACTGTTCCCTCAGTCTCTGAGGTAAAGGTTCTGTTCTCTTTGTCTCTGGGGTAAAGGTTCTGTTCTCTTTGTCTCTGAGGTAAAGGTTCTTTTCCCTCTATCTCTGGGGTAAAGGTTCTGTTCCCTCTGTCTCTGAGGTAAAGGTTCTGTTCTCTTTGTCTCTGAGGTAAAGGTTCTGTTCTCTCTGTCTCTGAGGTAAAGGTTCTGTTCTCTTTGTCTCTGAGGTAAAGGTTCTGTTCCCTCTGTCTCTGAGGTAAAGGTTCTGTTCCCTCTGTCTCTGAGGTAAAGGTTCTGTTCCCTCTGTTTCTGAGGTATGTTCTGTTCCCTCTGTCTCTGAGGTAAAGGTTCTGTTCCCTCTGTCTCTGAGGTAAAGGTTCTGTTCTCTCTGTCTCTGAGGTAAAGGTTCTGTTCTCTTTGTCTCTGAGGTAAAGGTTCCTTTCCCTCTGTCTCTGAGGTAAAGGTTCTGTTCTCTTTGTCTCTAGGGTAAAGGTTCTGTTCTCTTTGTCTCTGAGGTAAAGGTTCTGTTCCCTCTGTCTCTGGGGTAAAGTTTC
This sequence comes from Eucyclogobius newberryi, assembly GCF_026437365.1. Lineage (NCBI taxonomy): Eukaryota > Metazoa > Chordata > Actinopteri > Gobiiformes > Gobiidae > Eucyclogobius > Eucyclogobius newberryi. The sequence continues at coordinate 34,687,925 of NW_027315790.1, forward strand.
TGTTCTCTTTGTCTCTGAGGTAAAGGTTCTGTTCCCTCTGTCTCTGAGGTAAAGGTTCTGTTCCCTCTGTTTCTGAGGTAAAGGTTCTGTTCCCTCTGTCTCTGAGGTATGTACTGTTCCCTCAGTCTCTGAGGTAAAGGTTCTGTTCTCTTTGTCTCTGGGGTAAAGGTTCTGTTCCCTCTGTCTCTGGGGTAAAGGTTCTGTTCCCTCTGTCTCTGAGGTAAAGGTTCTGTTCTCTTTGTCTCTGAGGTAAAGGTTCTGTTCACTTTGTTTCTGAGGTAAAGGTTCTGTTCTCTCTGTCTCTGAGGTAAAGGTTCTGTTCTCTTTGTCTCTGAGGTAAAGGTTCTTTTCCCTCTGTCTCTGAGGTAAAGGTTCTGTTCTCTTTGTCTCTGAGGTAAAGGTTCTGTTCCCTCTGTCTCTGAGGTAAAGGTTCTGTTCCCTCTGTCTCTGAGGTAAAGGTTCTGTTCTCTTTGTATCTGAGGTAAAGGTTCTGTTCTCGTTGTCTCTGAGGTAAAGGTTCTGTTCCCTCTGTTTCTGAGGTAAAGGTTCTGTTCCCTCTGTCTCTGAGGTAAAGGTTCTGTTCCCTCTGTCTCTGAGGTAAAGGTTCTTTTCCCTCTGTCTCTGAGGTAAAGGTTCTGTTCCCTCAGTCTCTGAGGTAAAAGTTCTGTTCTCGTTGTCTCTTAGGTAAAGGTTCTGTTCCCTCTGTTTCTGAGGTAAAGGTTCTGTTCCCTCTGTCTCTGAGGTAAAGGTTCTGTTCCCTCTGTCTCTGAGGTAAAGGTTTTGTTCCCTCTGTTTCTGAGGTATGTTCTGTTCCCTCTGTCTCTGAGGTAAAGGTTCTGTTCCCTCTGTCTCTGAGGTAAAGGTTCTGTTCTCTCTGTCTCTGAGGTAAAGGTTCTGTTCTCTTTGTCTCTGAGGTAAAGGTTCCTTTCCCTCTGTCTCTGAGGTAAAGGTTCTGTTCTCTTTGTCTCTAGGGTAAAGGTTCTGTTCTCTTTGTCTCTGAGGTAAAGGTTCTGTTCCCTCTGTCTCTGGGGTAAAGTTTCTGTTCTCTTTGTCTCTGAGGTAAAGGTTCTGTTCCCTCTGTCTCTGAGGTAAAGGTTCTGTTCTCTTTGTCTCTGAGGTAAAGGTTCTGTTCTCTTTGTTTCTGAGGTAAAGGTTCTGTTCCCTCTGTCTCTGAGGTAAAGGTTCTGTTCCCTCTGTCTCTGAGGTAAAGGTTCTGTTCTCTTTGTCTCTGAGGTAAAGGTTCTGTTCCCTCTGTCTCTGAGGTAAAGGTTCTGTTCCCTCTGTCTCTGAGGTAAAGGTTCTTTTCCCTCTGTCTCTGAGGTAAAGGTTCTGTTCCCTCTGTCTCTGAGGTATGTACTGTTCCCTCAGTCTCTGAGGTAAAGGTTCTGTTCCCTCTGTCTCTGAGGTAAATGTTCTGTTCCCTCTGTCTCTGAGGTAAAGGTTCTGTTCCCTCAGTCTCTGAGGTAAAGGTTCTGTTCTCTTTGTCTCTGAGGTAAAGGTTCTGTTATCTCTGTCTCTGAGGTAAAGGTTCTCTTCCCTCTGTCTCTGGGGTAAAGGTTCTGTTCCCTCTGTCTCTGAGGTAAAGGTTCTGTTCTCTTTGTCTCTGAGGTAAAGGTTCTGTTCACTCTGTCTCTGAGGTAAAGGTTCTGTTCTCTTTGTCTCTGAGGTAAAGGTTCTGTTCTCTTTGTTTCTGAGGTAAAGGTTCTGTTCCCTCTGTCTCTGAGGTAAAGGTTCTGTTCCCTCTGTCTCTGAGGTAAAGGTTCTGTTCTCTTTGTCTCTGAGGTAAAGGTTCTGTTCCCTCTGTCTCTGAGGTAAAGGTTCTGTTCCCTCTGTCTCTGAGGTAAAGGTTCTTTTCCCTCTGTCTCTGAGGTAAAGGTTCTGTTCCCTCTGTCTCTGAGGTATGTACTGTTCCCTCAGTCTCTGAGGTAAAGGTTCTGTTCCCTCTGTCTCTGAGGTAAATGTTCTGTTCCCTCTGTCTCTGAGGTAAAGGTTCTGTTCCCTCAGTCTCTGAGGTAAAGGTTCTGTTCTCTTTGTCTCTGAGGTAAAGGTTCTGTTCTCTCTGTCTCTGAGGTAAAGGTTCTGTTCCCTCTGTCTCTGGGGTAAAGGTTCTGTTCCCTCTGTCTCTGAGGTAAAGGTTCTGTTCTCTTTGTCTCTGAGGTAAAGGTTCTGTTCACTTTGTCTCTGAGGTAAAGGTTCTGTTCCCTCTGTCTCTGAGGTAAAGGTTCTGTTCCCTCTGTCTCTGAGGTAAAGGTTCTGTTCTCTTTGTCTCTGAGGTAAAGGTTCTGTTCTCTCTGTCTCTGAGGTAAAGGTTCTGTTCTCTTTGTCTCTGAGGTAAAGGTTCTGTTCCCTCTGTCTCTGAGGTAAAGGTTCTGTTCTCTTTGTCTCTGAGGTAAAGGTTCTGTTCTCTCTGTCTCTGAGGTAAAGGTTCTGTTCTCTTTGTCTCTGAGATAAAGGTTCTGTTCCCTCTGTCTCTGAGGTAAAGGTTCTGTTCCCTCTGTCTCTGAGGTAAAGGTTCTGTTCCCTCTGTTTCTGAGGTATGTTCTGTTCCCTCTGTCTCTGAGGTAAAGGTTCTGTTCCCTCTGTCTCTGAGGTAAAGGTTCTGTTCTCTCTGTCTCTGAGGTAAAGGTTCTGTTCTCTTTGTCTCTGAGGTAAAGGTTCCTTTCCCTCTGTCTCTGAGGTAAAGGTTCTGTTCTCTTTGTCTCTAGGGTAAAGGTTCTGTTCTCTTTGTCTCTGAGGTAAAGGTTCTGTTCCCTCTGTTTCTGAGGTAAAGGTTCTGTTCCCTCTGTCTCTGAGGTAGAGGTTCTATTCCCTCTGTCTCTGAGGTAAAGGTTCTGTTCCCTCTGTTTCTGAGGTATGTTCTGTTCCCTCTGTCTCTGAGGTAAAGGTTCTGTTCCCTCTGTCTCTGGGGTAAAGGTTCTGTTCTCTCTGTCTCTGAGGTAAAGGTTCTGTTATCTTTGTCTCTGAGGTAAAGGTTCCTTTCCCTCTGTCTCTGAGGTAAAGGTTCTGTTCTCTTTGTCTCTAGGGTAAAGGTTCTGTTCTCTTTGTCTCTGAGGTAAAGGTTCTGTTCCCTCTGTCTCTGGGGTAAAGTTTCTGTTCTCTTTGTCTCTGAGTTAAAGGTTCTGTTCCCTCTGTCTCTGAGGTAAAGGTTCTGTTCTCTTTGTCTCTGAGGTAAAGGTTCTGTTCTCTTTGTTTCTGAGGCAAAGGTTCTGTTCCCTCTGTCTCTGAGGTAAAGGTTCTGTTCCCTCTGTCTCTGAGGTAAAGGTGCTGTTCTCTTTGTCTCTGAGGTAAAGGTTCTGTTCTCTCTGTCTCTGAGGTAAAGGTTCTGTTCTCTTTGTCTCTGAGGTAAAGGTTCTGTTCCCTCTGTCTCTGAGTTAAAGGTTCTGTTCTCTTTGTCTCTGTGGTAAAGGTTCTTTTCCTTCTGTCTCTGAGGTAAAGGTTCTGTTCCCTCAGTCTCTGAGGTAAAGGTTCTGTTCTCGTTGTCTCTTAGGTAAAGGTTCTGTTCCCTCTGTTTTTGAGGTAAAGGTTCTGTTCCCTCTGTCTCTGAGGTAAAGGTTATTTTCCCTCTGTCTCTGAGGTAAAGGTTCTTTTCCCTCTGTCTCTGAGGTAAAGGTTCTGTTCCCTCTGTTTCTGAGGTAAAGGTTCTGTTCCCTCTGTCTCTGAGGTAAAGGTTCTGTTCCCTCTGTCTCTGAGGTAAAGGTTCTGTTCTCTTTGTCTCTGAGGTAAAGGTTCTGTTCCCTCTGTCTCTGAGGTAAAGGTTCTGTTCCCTCTGTCTCTGAGGTAAAGGTTCTGTTCTCTTTGTCTCTGAGGTAAAGGTTCTGTTCCCTCTGTCTCTGAGGTAAAGGTTCTGTTCCCTCTGTCTCTGAGATAAAGGTTCTGTTCTCTTTGTCTCTGAGGTAAAGGTTCTGTTCCCTGTCTCTGAGGTAAAGGTTCTGTTCTCTTTGTCTCTGAGGTAAAGGTTCTGTTCCCTCTGTCTCTGAGGTAAAGGTTCTGTTCCCTCTGTCTCCGAGGTAAAGGTTCTGTTCTCTTTGTCTCTGAGGTAAAGGTTCTGTTCTCTCTGTCTCTGAGGTAAAGGTTCTGTTCTCTTTGTCTCTGAGGTAAAGGTTCTGTTCCCTCTGTCTCTGAGGTAAAGGTTCTGTTCTCTTTGTCTCTGAGGTAAAGGTTCTGTTCTCTCTGTCTCTGAGGTAAAGGTTCTGTTCTCTTTGTCTCTGAGGTAAAGGTTCTGTTCCCTCTGTCTCTGAGGTAAAGGTTCTGTTCTCTTTGTCTCTGAGGTAAAGGTTCTGCTCCCTCTGTCTCTGAGGTAAACCTTCTGTTCTCTCTGTCTCTGAGGTAAAGGTTCTTTTCCCTCTGTCTCTGAGGTAAAGGTTCTGTTCTCTTTGTCTCTGGGGTAAAGGTTCTGTTCCCTCTGTCTCTGAGGTAAAGGTTCTGTTCTCTTTGTCTCTGAGGTAAAGGTTCTGTTCACTTTGTCTCTGAGGTAAAGGTTCTGTTCCCTCTGTCTCTGAGGTAAAGGTTCTGTTCCCTCTGTCTCTGAGGTAAAGGTTCTGTTCTCTTTGTCTCTGAGGTAAAGGTTCTGTTCTCTCTGTCTCTGAGGTAAAGGTTCTGTTCTCTTTGTCTCTGAGGTAAAGGTTCTGTTCCCTCTGTCTCTGAGGTAAAGGTTCTGTTCTCTTTGTCTCTGAGGTAAAGGTTCTGTTCTCTCTGTCTCTGAGGTAAAGGTTCTGTTCTCTTTGTCTCTGAGATAAAGGTTCTGTTCCCTCTGTCTCTGAGGTAAAGGTTCTGTTCCCTCTGTCTCTGAGGTAAAGGTTCTGTTCCCTCTGTTTCTGAGGTATGTTCTGTTCCCTCTGTCTCTGAGGTAAAGGTTCTGTTCCCTCTGTCTCTGAGGTAAAGGTTCTGTTCTCTCTGTCTCTGAGGTAAAGGTTCTGTTCTCTTTGTCTCTGAGGTAAAGGTTCCTTTCCCTCTGTCTCTGAGGTAAAGGTTCTGTTCTCTTTGTCTCTAGGGTAAAGGTTCTGTTCTCTTTGTCTCTGAGGTAAAGGTTCTGTTCCCTCTGTTTCTGAGGTAAAGGTTCTGTTCCCTCTGTCTCTGAGGTAAAGGTTCTATTCCCTCTGTCTCTGAGGTAAAGGTTCTGTTCCCTCTGTTTCTGAGGTATGTTCTGTTCCCTCTGTCTCTGAGGTAAAGGTTCTGTTCCCTCTGTCTCTGGGGTAAAGGTTCTGTTCTCTCTGTCTCTGAGGTAAAGGTTCTGTTATCTTTGTCTCTGAGGTAAAGGTTCCTTTCCCTCTGTCTCTGAGGTAAAGGTTCTGTTCTCTTTGTCTCTAGGGTAAAGGTTCTGTTCTCTTTGTCTCTGAGGTAAAGGTTCTGTTCCCTCTGTCTCTGGGGTAAAGTTTCTGTTCTCTTTGTCTCTGAGTTAAAGGTTCTGTTCCCTCTGTCTCTGAGGTAAAGGTTCTGTTCTCTTTGTCTCTGAGGTAAAGGTTCTGTTCTCTTTGTTTCTGAGGTAAAGGTTCTGTTCCCTCTGTCTCTGAGGTAAAGGTTCTGTTCCCTCTGTCTCTGAGGTAAAGGTGCTGTTCTCTTTGTCTCTGAGGTAAAGGTTCTGTTCTCTCTGTCTCTGAGGTAAAGGTTCTGTTCTCTTTGTCTCTGAGGTAAAGGTTCTGTTCCCTCTGTCTCTGAGTTAAAGGTTCTGTTCTCTTTGTCTCTGAGGTAAAGGTTCTTTTCCTTCTGTCTCTGAGGTAAAGGTTCTGTTCCCTCAGTCTCTGAGGTAAAGGTTCTGTTCTCGTTGTCTCTGAGGTAAAGGTTCTGTTCCCTCTGTTTTTGAGGTAAAGGTTCTGTTCCCTCTGTCTCTGAGGTAAAGGTTCTTTTCCCTCTGTCTCTGAGGTAAAGGTTCTTTTCCCTCTGTCTCTGAGGTAAAGGTTCTGTTCCCTCTGTTTCTGAGGTAAAGGTTCTGTTCCCTCTGTCTCTGAGGTAAAGGTTCTGTTCCCTCTGTCTCTGAGGTAAAGGTTCTGTTCTCTTTGTCTCTGAGGTAAAGGTTCTGTTCCCTCTGTCTCTGAGGTAAAGGTTCTGTTCCCTCTGTCTCTGAGGTAAAGGTTCTGTTCTCTTTGTCTCTGAGGTAAAGGTTCTGTTCCCTCTGTCTCTGAGGTAAAGGTTCTGTTCCCTCTGTCTCTGAGGTAAAGGTTCTGTTCTCTTTGTCTCTGAGGTAAAGGTTCTGTTCCCTGTCTCTGAGGTAAAGGTTCTGTTCTCTTATTCTCTGAGGTAAAGGTTCTGTTCCCTCTGTCTCTGAGGTAAAGGCTCTGCTCCCTCTGTCTCTGAGGTAAACCTTCTGTTCTCTCTGTCTCTGAGGTAAAGGTTCTGTTCCCTCTGTCTCTGAGGTAAATGTTCTGTTCCCTCTGTCTCTGAGGTAAAGGTTCTGTTCCCTCAGTCTCTGAGGTAAAGGTTCTGTTCTCTTTGTCTCTGAGGTAAAGGTTCTGTTCTCTCTGTCTCTGAGGTAAAGGTTCTGTTCCCTCTGTCTCTGAGGTAAAGGTTCTGTTCTCTCTGTCTCTGAGGTAAAGGTTCTGTTCCCTCTGTCTCTGAGGTAAAGGTTCTGTTCCCTCTGTCTCTGAGGTAAAGGTTCTCTTCCCTCTGTCTCTGAGGTAAAGGTTCTGTTCCCTCTGTCTCTGAGGTAAAGGTTCTGTTCTCTTTGTCTCTAAGGTAAAGGTTCTGTTCTCTTTGTCTCTGAGGTAAAGGTTCTGTTCTCTCTGTCTCTGAGGTAAAGGTTCTGTTCCCTCTGTCTCTGAGGTAAAGGTTCTGTTCTCTCTGTCTCTGAGGTAAAGGTTCTGTTCCCTCTGTCTCTGAGGTAAAGGTTCTGTTCTCTCTGTCTCTGAGGTAAAGGTTCTGTTCCCTCTGTCTCTGAGGTAAAGGTTCTGTTCCCTCTGTCTCTGAGGTAAAGGTTCTCTTCCCTCTGTCTCTGAGGTAAAGGTTCTGTTCTCTTTGTTTCTGAGGTGAGAGTTCGTGGGTTCAGGACGAGTGTGAGGAGATCAAGGCGCCTGAATGTCCAGCCGGGTCAGTTGACTTGTTTTCATTGTCCCTTCTAAATGTGAATTATGCACACATTGATTTGTGGCGGGGGCGGGTCACGACATTCACCCTGTTACCTTGAGGTCGGTGGTTCAATCCTCACTGCTGGTATTGAACTGTGTCCTTGAGCAAGACACTTTACCCACATGACCTGCACAAATGTGCCAACATGATATTTGTGTTCCAGTTTCATCCGGCCTCCTCTGATCATGCTGTCAGTGGACGGCTTCAGAGCCTCGTATCTGAAGAAAGGACGAGCGGTCACCCCCAACCTGCACAAACTCAGTACGACGCCTTTACATCGGAAATACCACCTAAAACCACCAAGAATATATCTGTGTACATCATGTGTGTTTGTGACAGGGTCGTGTGGGACGTCCTCTCCGTACATGAGACCGGTTTATCCGTCTAAAACCTTCCCAAACCTTTACACTCTGGCCACGGTGAGTCTCATCGTCCTGCTGTCGTAAGCCACGTTTCAACAGGCGCAGACGAGTGTTTTGGGCGCTGGGTCCAGAGACAGAGCTCCGTGAGCCGCTGACCTCAACAAAACACAACAAATGTTTTCAGAATTCATCTAATCCAAATGATATCTGCATTCTACTTTTTTAATCATACGTTTTTTGTCGCTGTGAGACGTGGCTATAGCAGGAAATCTGAGAAAACAAAACCAACACAGTCTATGTCCCATCGGTCTGTGGGATCCTTTAAAGTCCAGTTCATTTTCGGTTTGATGCTCGTGTCTTTGTACAGGGTCTTTACCCAGAGTCCCACGGCATTGTGGGAAACACGATGCACGACCCGGTGTTCAACGCCACGTTCACCCTGAGGGGACGAGAGAAGCTCAACCATCGCTGGTGGGGAGGGCAGCCGGTCAGTGCACTTTACCCTACGACGAGGCCTTGGCCTTTACCCTAAACCTACAACGAGGCCTTAACCTTAACCTTTACCCTACAACGAGGCCTATTAATCTCGTAAGGCAGTGCGAAGCACGGCTGCGAAAGTGCGCACATAGTGCGCACGAAATCGAGCGCGAAGCGCTCGCCCACTTCCAAACACTCACTAACGCACTCCTTCACTCACGCACGCCCCGTGCATCCTAATTAGTAGTAGGAAAATGGAACATTACCGTTGTAAACAGGCGAAGCCCGTGCAAAAGTGCGCACTAAACGAGCACTTTACATTTCGCGGTCGTCATCCCCATATAAAGCACTCATTTGCCCTAAGTACCTCACGAATACGTTCCCCATCTCTTGCATGTTCCGTGCATATAAGCATGTAATGCAAAAATGTAACATTATTACTGTATAGAGGGCCAAAAACACAAAGTGGGCGGAGCCCACTCAAAATTAACAAAAGTACCCGTCAGTGACCAGGGAGCGCTTTCCGAAAATGTATAGTTTATGATATTTGAAAAATGGGAAACATTGTTTTCGCATCGGAATATTATTCTTTCTTCTTCTTTCTTTCTTCTCGGGACACACCCCCCTATTTTTCACCCAGTGAACATTAACGAAAATTCACAAAAATTTGCACACCTCAAAAAATCGTGCCTCTCTACATTCTGGCTATTTCCCTTTTCTAAAATAAAAAATTAGCGCGTCAGCGCCCCCAAATGTACCAAAAATGCATTGAGAGGGTTGAAAGGAAATCTGATCGTAGAATCATGAAATTTAGTGCAGAGGTAGATGGTGACAAGAGAAGTAAAAAATATTATTACGGCAACGCCGTCTGCCCAACCAAATGTCGGCCATATTGCTTCAAAAATGGCTAAGCATGACTCGGGAGTTTTTCCAAACGTCGTACTTTTACGAACTCCTCCCAGGGCATCGGCCCTAAAAAGCTGAAATTTTGTGAAAATGCTACTGAGGAGTGGGACATCAAAAGTTATTCAAATGACATTGACCCTGTCACGGTCTCTGAGCGGCGAAGCCGCAAACTTTAGCTAGAATTTCAGAAATCTCCCAAATTTAACATTTTGCCGTTTTATAGTAGAAAAAGCTTCAGTTGTTTCATCTGGACTCAGTTTGAAAAAATAGACGTTTCAACTCTCATCCAAGAGTCATTGTCAATAACAGAATTTAGGTCGAGAACTCCGATATTTATACTGTTCTGTGGTAAGACTTGCCCATTGGGAGGAGCCTTCCTGAAGTAGAAAGAGTTGTTTGTTTCAACAGAAACTCCCCCTTGTATCTACCGAGCCTATTCAGAATTTTAATGGCCTATTAGAATCCTCTTTGTCTTTGTGAGACCCTGGCTCACCCTGAGTACCTGATTAGCATCTACATGTCCTGGTCCTGGTCCTCTACCTCTCCAGGGGTTCAGAATACCATTGTGCACTACAGGAAGATTGAACCTTAGACCTCCATTTCTGTTTAAAGAAGGTCTTTCTTTTTTAACAAAAATAGCTTCCTTGACTCCTCTTTCAAACCATCTTTTCTCCCTGCTTAAAACCTTCACCTCACCGTCTTCAAACGAGTGATTAGAGGCTTCAAGATGGAGATGCACGGCACTCTGAGGTCCTGAACTAGTATTTCTTCTGTGCTGATAAAGCCTCTTGTGTAGAGGCTGTTTAGTCTCACCTATGTACCGTTCTTTACAGCTTTCTTCACTGCATTGGATCGAATAAACTACATTGCTCTGTTTTTGAGTCGGCAACTTGTCCTTTGGGTGAACCAGTTTTTGTCTTAAAGTGTTTCCTGGTTTAAAATAAACAGGGACTTCGTGTTGTCTAAAAATTCTCTGCAGTTTTTCCGACAGGCCAGACACATAAGGGATAGAAACACCCTTCCTTCTCTGTTCAGTTTCCCTTTTGTCCTGCTTCTTGGTTCTCTTCACTCTGTTGAGAGCCCAAGCGGGGTAACCACAGGCTGAGAGGGCATTTCGGACATGTTTGTCCTCTTTCTTCTTGTCCTCTGAGCTGGTGGGCACACCTTGAGCTCTGTGTTGTAAACCTTACACATTTAGATGCTAATCAGGTACTCAGGGTGGTTGAGCCAGGGTCTCACAAAGACAAAGAGGTTTCTAATAGCCCATTAAGATTCTGAATAGGCTAGTTCGGTAGATACAAGGGGGGAGTTTCTGTTGAAACAAACAACTCTTTCTACTTCAGGAAGGCTCCTCCCAATGGGCGGGTCTTACCACAGAACAGTATTAATATCGGAGTTCTCGACCTAAATTCTTTTATTGACAATGACTCTTGGATGAGAGTCGAAACGTCTATTTTTTCAAACTGAGTCCAGATGAAACAACTGAAGCTTTTTCTACTATGGAACACGCCTGGACCAATGAGGGATTACACCGACACATTTCTGCCGTTTGCGCAGATAAAGTCCGAATTGCGTCAAATTAGAATCAGTTGTTAAACTCTTTGCCCTAAACGTACTTGAAGTGAAATCAATTTATTTGGCACCACAGCGCCCCCTACAGATTTTATATGGAGGTAAAATGTTTAGTTTTGCGAAATTTTATGATATTTGACACACAACACAATTTTGTCATCCCCATCAAAAAAGTCAATGTCATAATTGTTATGGTTTTGCCGTAGCGATGACCAAAACCTCCCACGTTATTCCAATGGGGAAATCGCCAGAACATGTTTACACTTTAGACTTTCACAAACTCCTCCCCCTCAGGGCGTTAGCCCTATTAACCTGAAATTTGGTGTTACTCATCTTCAGGGGTGGACCATCAAAAGTTATTCACATTTTTATTCAAAGAGTCACGGTGTCTTTGCCGCACATTTTGCCAAGAATTCAAAATAAAATTGCTTTTTGATGGTAAAACAAAGGGGAGAAGATGTGACAGCGTCACAGATTCAGCAGTAGATGTATTAAAGGACAATTGGGGCGCGTTAGCGCCCCCTCCTCTTGCGGCGTGGCGGCGGCGTGGCGAGGGCCGATCATTGCCGCTTGCGGCTATATTTACATTTGTTTTTGTAATGCCCAAAATCACAACAGCGTTTGTCTCGGACTCGAGATGATTCCTTTAGTGAATAATAACTGGACAGAAAGAAAACACTTCTCTTTCTGTTTCAGATCTGGATCACGGCTGAGAAACAGGGCGTGAAGGCCGCCTCCTTCTTCTGGCCTTGGTACATAAGTTAGTACTGATCATCCTGCAGTATTTAAACCAGTATAAACCAGTATAAACCTGTATAAACCAGTATAAACCAGTATAAACCAGTATAAACCTGTATAAACCAGTATAAACCAGTATAAACCAGTATAAACCTGTATAAACCTGTATAAACCAGTATAAACCAGTATAAACCTGTATAAACCAGTATAAACCAGTATAAACCTGTATAAACCTGTATAAACCTGTATAAACCAGTATAAACCAGTATAAACCTGTAGACACTTATATAAACCAGTATAAACCTGTATAAACCTGTATAAACCAGTATAAACCTGTATAAACCAGTACAAACCAGTATAAACCTGTATAAACCTGTATAAACCTGTATAAACCAGTATAAACCTGTATAAACCAGTACAAACCAGTATAAACCTGTAGACACTTATATAAACCAGTATAAACCTGTATAAACCTGTATAAACCTGTATAAACCAGTATAAACCTGTATAAACCAGTACAAACCAGTATAAACCTGTAGACACTTATATAAACCAGTATAAACCTGTATAAACCAGTACAAACCAGTATAAACCTGTAGACACTTATATAAACCAGTATAAACCTGTAGACACTTATATAAACAAGTATAAACCTGTATAAACCAGTATAAACCTTGCACATTATTATGTAGGCACTGTCACCCCTTATAGCATAGGGTGTTAGCATTAAGGATGTTAGCATGCAGTGTTAGCATTAGGGTGTTAGCATAGGGGGGTAGCATTAAGAGTGTTAGCATGCGGTGTTAGCATTAGGGTGTTAGCATAGGGGCTTAGCATTAAGGGTGTTAGCATGCGGTGTTAGCATTAGGGTGTTAGCATAGGGTGTTAGCATTAGGATGTTAGCATTAGGGTGTTAATATTAGGGTGTTAGCATTAAGGGTGTTAGCATTAGGGTGTTAGCATAGGATGTTAGCATTAGGATGTTAGCATTAGGGTGTTAGCATTAAGGGTGTTAGTATTGAACCGACACCTTAACGTGGTGGAGGGGTTTGAGCGCCCGAATGATCCCGGGAGCTATGTTGTCGGGGGCTTCAAGCCCCTGGTAGGGTCTCCCAAGGCAAACAGGTCCAAGGTGATGGGTCAGACAAAGATCGGTTCAGAAGCCTCCTATGATGAGTAAAAGAACATGGCCGTTTACGTCGCCCGGATCGGCGTCACCGGGGTCCCATCCTGGAGCCAGGCCTGGGATGGGTGCTCAATGGCGAGCGCCTGGTGGCCGGGTCTTACCCCACGGGGCCCGGCCGGGCACAGCCCGAAGGAGCGAAGTGGGGCCGCCCTCCCGTGGGCCCACCACCCGCAGGGGGGGAAAGAGCCTGAGCTTGTGCGGGAGGTTGAACGATACCGACTAGATATAGTCTAGAACCCATCTCCTCGAGAGGGGCTGGACGCTCCACTTCTCTGGTGTGGCTGGTGTGGGCTTGCTTATAGCCCCTCAGCTCAGCCGCCACGTGTTGGAGTTCACCCCGGTGAACGAGAGGGTCGCGTCCCTCCGCCTTCGGTTGGGGGACAGGTCTCTCACTGTTGTGGCGGCCTACGGGCCGAACAGCAGTGCAGAGTACCCGGCCTTCTTGGAGTCCTTGGGAGGAGTACTGGACAGTGCACCGACCGGGGACGCCGTTGTTCTACTGGGGGACTTCAACGCCCATGTGGGCAATGACAGTGACACCTGGAGAGGGGTGATCGGGAAGAACGGCTTCCCCGATCTGAACCCGAGCGGTGTTCAGTTATTGGACTTCTGTGCTAGCCACGGTTTGTCCATAACGAACACCATGTTCAAGCACAAGGGTGTCCATCAGTGCACATGGCACCAGGACACCCTAGGCCGCAGGTCAATGATCGACTTTGTTGTCGTGACATCTGACCTCCGGCCGCGTGTCTTGGACACTCGGGTGAAGAGAGGGGCAGAGTTGTCAACCGATCACCACCTGGTGGTGAGTTGGATCCGCTGGCGGAGGAGGAAGCCGGACAGACTTGGCAGACCCAAGCGCATTGTGAGGGTCTGTTGGGAACGCCTTGTGGCAGTAGGGTTTTCAACTCGCACCTCCGGGAGAGCTTCTCCCATGTCCCGGGGGAGGTTGGGGACATTGAGTCCGAGTGGACCATGTTCTCCGCCTCCATTGTTGATGCGGCTGCTCGGAGCTGTGGTCGCAAGGTCTCCGGTGCCTGTCGTGGCGGCAACCCCCGAACCCGGTGGTGGACACCGGAAGTAAGGGATGCCGTCAGACTGAAGAAGGAGGCCTATCAGGCCACTCTGGCTTGTGGGTCTCCGGAGGTCATCGACAGGTATCGGCAGACCAAGCGAGCCGCGGCTTGTGCTGTCGCAGAGGCAAAAACCCGGGCCTGGGAGGAGTTCGGGGAGGCCATGGAGGAGGACTATCGGTCGGCACCAAAGAAATTCTAGCAAACCGTCCGGCGCCTCAGGAAGGGGAAGCATTACCTCACCAACACCGTTTACGGTGCGGGTGGAGGCCTGCTGACCTCGACTGGGGATGTCGTCGGACGGTGGAAGGAATACTTTGAGGATCTCCTTAATCCCTCAGTCACGTCTTCCGAAGAGGAAGTAGAGACCGGGGACTCGGAGGCTGGCTCATCCATCACCCAAGCTGAAGTCACTGAGGTTGTCCGCAAACTCCTCGGTGGCAGGGCTCCGGGGGTGGATGAGATCCGCCCTGAGTACCTAAAGTATCTGGTTGTTGTAGGACTGTCTTGGTTGACACGTCTCTGCAACATCGCGTGGCAGTCGGGGACCGTGCCTCTGGACTGGCAGACCGGGGTGGTGTTCCCTCTGTTTAAGAAGGGGGACCGGAGGGTGTGTTCCAACTACAGAGGGATCACACTCCTCAGCCTCCCCGGTAAGGTCTATTCCAAGGTACTGGAAAGGAGAATCCGACCGATAGTCGAACCTCGGATTCAGGAGGAGCAGAGTGGTTTTCGTCCCGGTCGTGGAACACTAGACCAGCTCTAGACTCTCCATCGGGTGCTCGAGGGTTCATGGGAGTTTGCCCAACCAGTCCACATGTGCTTTGTGGATCTGGAGAAGGCTTTCGACCGTGTCCCTCGGGGTGTCCTTTGGGGGGGTGCTCCGGGAGTACGGGGTGCGGGACCCTTTGCTCAGGGCTGTCCGGTCCCTGTATGACCGGAGCAGGAGCTGTGTTCGCATTGCCGGCAGTAAGTCAGACCTGTTCCCAGTGCATGTTGGACTCCGCCAGGGCTGCCCTTTGTCACCGGTTCTGTTCATAATTTTTATGGACAGAATTTCTAGGCGCAGTCAGGGGTCGGAGGGTGTCCGGTTTGGGGACCACAGGATCTCATCTCTGCTGTTTGCAGACGATGTTGTCCTGATGGCTCCATCAAACCTGGACCTGCAACATGCACTGGGACGGTTTGCAGCCGAGTGTGAAGCGGCTAGGATGAGAATCAGCACCTCCAAATCCGAGGCCATGGTTCTCGACCGGAAAAAGGTGGCTTGCCCTCTCCAGATGGGTGGGGTGTCCTTTGCTCCAAGTGGAGGAGTTCAAGTATCTCGGGGTCTTGTTCACGAGTGAGAGAAGAATGGAGCGTGAGATCGACAGGCGGATCGGTGCAGCGGCTGCAGTGATGCAGTCGCTGCATCGGACCGTTGTGGTGAAGAGGGAGCTGAGCCGAAAGGCAAAGCTCTCGATTTACCGGTCGGTCTACGTTCTGACCTCACCTATGGTCATGAGCTTTGGGTAGTGACCGAAAGAACAAGATCGCGGATACAAGCGGTCAAAATGAGTTTTCTCCACCGTGTGGCTGGGCGCTCCCTTAGAGATAAGGTGAGGTGGCTCGGGCATCTGTTCCGGATGCCTCCTGGGCGCCTCCCTCGGGAGGTGTTTCAGGCATGTCCCACCGGGAAGAGGCCCCGGGGAAGACCCAGGACACGCTGGAGAGACTATGTCTCTCGGCTGGCCTGGGAACGCCTCGGGATCCCCCAGGAGGAGTTAGAGGAAGTGTCTGGGGAGAAGGAAGTCTGGGAGTCCCTGCTCAGACTGCTGCCCCCGCGACCCGGCCCCGGATAAGCGGAAGAAAATGGATGGATGGAGTATAGGGTGTTAGCACAGGGTGTTAGCATTAGGGCGTTAGCATAGGGTGTTAGCATAGGATGTTAGCATAGGGTGTTAGCATTAGGGTGTTGGCATTAAGGGTGTTAGCATTAAGGGTGTTAGCATTAGGGTGTTGGCACTAAGGGTGTTAGCATAGGGTGTTAGCATTAGGGTGTTGGAACTAAGGGTGTTAGCATTAGGGTGTTAGCATTAAGGGGTTAGCATAGGGTGTTAGCATTAGGGTGTTGGCATTAAGGGTGTTAGCATTAGGGTGTTAGCATTTGGGTGTTAGCATAGGGTGTTTGGGGCGTGTGGTTGCGCGTGTTGTTTACGGCGCGTGTTTACGCCGTGTGTTTACGCCGTGTGTTTACGCCGTGTGTTTACGCCGTGTGTTTACGCCGTGTGTTTACGCCGTGTGTTTACGGCGCGTGTTTACGGCGCGTGTTTACGCCGTGTGTTTACGCAGTGTGTTTACGCCGTGTGCTGCTGTGTTCAGGGTCATTCCTCTGGAGAGAAGGATCCTCACCATCCTGAGCTGGCTGCAACTGCCCGACGACGTCAGGTACAGAGTCCACTAATAACACTTAGTTGAAACAAACGAAGCGGTGAAACGTTCCTCCTCTTCTGTTCCAGGCCTTATGTTTACGCGGTTCACTCGGAGCAGCCGGACACATTTGGCCACAGACTCGGACCTCTCAGCAGCGAGGTCATTTCACACTCCAAACTACTTTAAAACCATCTGTGTGTTTTTAATGAGGGTTTTGTGAGTCACAGCTGCAGCTTCAGAAGCCTGAAGGTTTCCTCCGGCTGCTCTGGTTTACTCTCCGCCCTGGGGTGGCCCCGGGGTGGCCTCGGGGTGGCCTCGGGGTGGCCCTGGGGTGGCCCTGGGGTGGCCCTGGGGTGGCTCTGGGTCATGTGACAGGGTCTATAGGGTCACGTGACAGGGTCTATAGCGTGACAGGGTCTATAACGTGACAGGGTCTATAGCGTGACAGGGTCTATAGGGTCACGTGACAGGGTCTATGGGGTCACGTGACAGGGTCTATAGGGTCACGTGACAGGGTCTATAGCGTGAAAGGGTCTATAGGGTCACGTGACAGGGTCTATAGCGTGACAGGGTCTATAGGGTCATGTGACAGGGTCTATGAGGTCACGTGACAGGGTCTATAGCGTGACAGGGTCTATAGGGTCATGTGACAGAGTCTATGAGGTCACGTGACAGGGTCTATAGCGTGACAGGGTCTATAGGGTCATGTGACAGGGTCTATGAGGTCACGTGACAGGGTCTATAGCGTGACAGGGTCTATAGGGTCATGTGACAGGGTCTATGAGGTCACGTGACAGGGTCTATAGCGTGACAGGGTCTATAGGGTCATGTGACAGGGTCTATGAGGTCACGTGACAGGGTCTATAGCGTGACAGGGTCTATAGGGTCATGTGACAGGGTCTATGAGGTCACGTGACAGGGTCTATAGCGTGACAGGGTCTATAGGGTCATGTGACAGGGTCTATGAGGTCACGTGACAGGGTCTATAGCGTGACAGGGTCTATAGGGTCATGTGACAGGGTCTATGAGGTCACGTGACAGGGTCTATAGCGTGACAAGGTCTATAGGGTCATGTGACAGGGTCTATGAGGTCACGTGACAGGGTCTATAGCGTGACAGGGTCTATAGGGTCATGTGACAGGGTCTATGAGGTCACGTGACAGGGTCTATAGCGTGACAAGGTCTATAGGGTCATGTGACAGGGTCTATGAGGTCACGTGACAGGGTCTATAGCGTGACAAGGTCTATAGGGTCATGTGACAGGGTCTATGAGGTCACGTGACAGGGTCTATAGCGTGACAAGGTCTATAGGGTCATGTGACAGGGTCTATGAGGTCACGTGACAGGGTCTATAGCGTGACAAGGTCTATAGGGTCATGTGACAGGGTCTATGAGGTCACGTGACAGGGTCTATAGCGTGACAGGGTCTATAGGGTCATGTGACAGGGTCTATGAGGTCACGTGACAGGGTCTATAGCGTGACAGGGTCTATAGGGTCATGTGACAGGGTCTATGAGGTCACGTGACAGGGTCTATAGCGTGACAGGGTCTATAGGGTCATGTGACAGGGTCTATGAGGTCACGTGACAGGGTCTATAGCGTGACAGGGTCTATAGGGTCATGTGACAGGGTCTATGAGGTCACGTGACAGGGTCTATAGCGTGACAGGGTCTATAGGGTCATGTGACAGGGTCTATGAGGTCACGTGACAGGGTCTATAGCGTGACAGGGTCTATAGGGTCATGTGACAGGGTCTATGAGGTCACGTGACAGGGTCTATAGCGTGACAGGGTCTATAGGGTCATGTGACAGGGTCTATGAGGTCACGTGACAGGGTCTATAGCGTGACAAGGTCTATAGGGTCATGTGACAGGGTCTATGAGGTCACGTGACAGGGTCTATAGCGTGACAGGGTCTATAGGGTCATGTGACAGGGTCTATGAGGTCACGTGACAGGGTCTATAGCGTGACAAGGTCTATAGGGTCATGTGACAGGGTCTATGAGGTCACGTGACAGGGTCTATAGCGTGACAAGGTCTATGGTTTGATGAGTTCTGTGGTCATGTTCCAGCTGGACAACCCTCTGCGTGAGATCGATAATGTCATTGGTCAACTCATGAACGGACTGAAACAAATCAACCTGCACCGCTGCGTCAACGTCATCATCGTCGGGGACCACGGTACTTCATACTTGTACTTCATACCTCATACTTGTACTTAGTATTTCATACTTGTACTTCATACCTCATACTTGTACTTCATACCTTATACTTGTACTTCATACCTCATACTTGTACTTCATACTTCATACTTGTACTCCATACTTCATACTTGTACTTCATCCTCATACTTGTACTTCATACCTCATACTTGTACTTCATATCTCATACTTGTACTTCATATCTCATACTTGTACTTCAGGCATGGAGGAGGCTCACTGTGACCGGATGGAGTTCCTGAGCTCGTATCCTCTGAACATCGACGAGATCAACCTCATCCCCGGATCATTGGGACGGATACGACCAAGAGACCCCAAATCTGCCACATGTATGTCACTACTACTACTTCTGCTAATGCTAATGCTACTACTACTGCTAATGCTAATGCTAATGCTACTACTACTGCTAATGCTACTACTGCTACTACTACTACTTCTAATGCTATAATGCTAATGCTAGTGCTACTGCTAATGCTATTGCTACTGCTGCTGCTACTACTACTACTACTACTACTACTACTACTACTACTACTACTGCTGCTAATGCTAATGATACTGCTACTACTGCTACTGCTCATGCTACTGCTACTGCTGCTACTACTGATGCTACTGCTACTACTACTACTACTACTGCTAATGCTACTGCTACTGCTACTGCTACTACTACTACTGCTAATGCCAATGCTCCTGCTACTACTGCTACTACTACTACTACTACTGCTAATGCTAATGCTACTACTACTGCTAATGCTATTGCTGCTACTGCTACTACTACTACTGCTAATGCTAATGCAACTGATAATGCTACTACTGCTACTACTACCACTGCTAATGCTAATGCTAGTGCTACTGCTAATGCTACTGCTACTGCTACTACTACTACTACTGCTAATGCTAATGCTACTACTGCTACTACTACCACTGCTAATGCTAATGCTAGTGCTACTGCTAATGCTACTGCTATTACTACTACTGCTAATGCTAATGCTACTGCTAATGCTACTACTGCTACTACTACCACTGCTAATGCTAACGCTAGTGCTAATGCTACTGCTACTGCAACTACTACTACTACTACTACTACTACTACTGCTACTGCTACTGCTGCTACTACTACTACTACTACTACTACTACTACTGCTAATGCTAATGCTACTGCTAATGCTACTACTGCTACTACTACCACTGCTAATGCTAATGCTACTGCTACTACTACTACTACTACTACTACTACTACTGCTACTGCTACTGCTACTACTGCTAATGCTACTGCTCATGCTACTGCTACTGCTACTGCTACTGCTACTACTACTACTACTACTACTACTACTACTACTACTGCTAATGCTAATGCTAATGCTACTGCTAATGCTACTACTGCTACTACTACCACTGCTAATGCTAATGCTACTGCTACTGCTACTGCTACTACTACTAATGCTAATGCTCCTGCTACTGCTACTACTACTACTACTACTACTACTACTAATGCTAATGCTACTGCTACTACTGCTACTGCTACTGCTGCTACTACTACTACTGCTACTGCTAATGCTACTGCTACTGCTACTGCTACTGCTCATGCTACTGTTACTGCTACTGCTACTGCTGCTACTACTGATGCTACTACTAATGCTAATGCTACTGTTACTACCACTATTGCTAATGCCAATGCTCCTGCTACTAATTCCACTGCTAATGCTACTACTACTACTACTACTACTCCTAATGCTAATGCTACTACTACTGCTAATGCTACTACTGCTACTACTACTACTGCTAATGCTATAATGCTAATGCTAGTGCTACTACTAATGCTACTGCTACTGCTACACTGCTACTGCTGCTACTACTGATGCTACTGCTACTACTACTACTACTGCTAATTCTACTGCCAATGCTCCTGCTACTACTGCTGCTAATGCAACTGCTACTACTACTGCTGCTACTGTTACTACTACTGCTAATGCTAATGCTACTGCTAATGCTACTACTGCTACTGCTACTACTACTACTACTACTACTACTGCTAATGCTATTGATAATGCTAATGCTACTACTGCTACTGCTACTACTACTACTACTACTACTACTGCTAATGCTATTGATAATGCTACTACTGCTACTACTACCACTGCTAATGCTAATGCTAGTGCTACTGCTAATGCTACTGCTACTGCTGCTGCTACTACTGCTAATGCTAATGCTACTGCTACTACTACTACTACTACTACTACTACTGCTAATGCTAATGCTACTGCTACTACTGCTACTGCTACTGCTGCTACTACTGCTACTGCTGCTACTACTACTACTGCTCATGCTACTGCTACTGCTATTACTACTACTACTACTGCAAATGCTAATGCCAATGCTACTGCTAATGCTACTACTGCTACTACTACCACTGCTAATGCTAATGCTAGTGCTACTGCTAATGCTACTGCTGCTACTACTACTACTACTACTGCTAATGCTAATGCTACTGCTACTACTACTACTACTACTACTACTACTGGTAATGCTAATGCTAATGCTAATGCTAATGCTAATGCTAATGCTAATGCTAATGCTACTGCTACTACTGCTACTGCTACTACTGCTACTGCTAATGCTACTGCTACTGCTACTGCTCATGCTACTGCTACTGCTGCTACTACTGATGCTACTGCTACTACTACTACTACTGCGAATGCTAATGCTACTGCCACTGTTACTATTACTACTGCTAATGCCAATGCTCCTGCTACTAATGCTACTGCTAATGCTACTGCTACTGCTACTGCTACTGCTGCTACTACTGATGCTACTGCTACTACTACTACTACTGCGAATGCTACTGCTACTGTTACTATTACTACTGCTAATGCCAATGCTCCTGCTACTAATGCTACTGCTAATGCTACTGCTACTGCTACTGCTACTGCTGCTACTGTTACTACTGCTACTGCTACTGCTA
This sequence comes from Eucyclogobius newberryi, assembly GCF_026437365.1. Taxonomy (NCBI): domain Eukaryota; kingdom Metazoa; phylum Chordata; class Actinopteri; order Gobiiformes; family Gobiidae; genus Eucyclogobius; species Eucyclogobius newberryi. Next base: position 34,708,887 of record NW_027315790.1, read on the forward strand.
ATGCCACTGCTACTACTCCCCCACTGACATGTTTGTGTTTCTGCAGACGACCCTGCTGTTGTGGTGGCTAACCTCACTGTAAGTACCTGTGTGAGTTCAGGCTTCGAGGGCGTCGAGCGTGTTGAGTTCTCGCTGACCTTTGCCCTCTCGTTTCAGTGTAAAATGCCGACGCAGCACTTCAAACCGTACCTGAAGCAGCATCTGCCCAAACGACTGCACTACGCCAATAACAGGCGGATTGAGGAAGTGCACCTGCTCATGGAGAGGAAGTGGCACGTCGCCAAGTACGAGGCGCTCGAGGAGTAACTCAAGGGTCACAGTAAAGTCGTCATGTTGGTGTTTCTCTTTCAGGAAAATGCCAGAGAAGTTGAGGAGTCGGTGTCTGTTCAACGGAGACCACGGCTTTGACAACAAGATCACGAGCATGAGGGTAACGCTCGGGACACAGACATGACCTTCTCCTAACCCCGTTCTTCTAAGTGTTCAACTGTTCTTGTCCTTCAGACCATCTTCATCGGCCACGGGCCGAGTTTTAAGTTCCAGAAAAAGGTTCCAGAGTTTGATAACATCGAGCTTTACAATGTGATGTGTGGTACGTGTATTTAAACCCGCTTTATTCTTTTATAACATCCTTTTCTTTCTCGTCTAAGTCTAAGACTAAAGCCCCGATCACACCACGGCGCCCAAAGCGTCCAGTTTACATTCAAAGTCTATGTGTCTATCCTGCGTTTTGAGCGTCGGACGCTCTGGACGCTCTGGACGCACGTCCACACAGACTTTGAATGTAAACTGGACGCTTTGGACGCCACGGCCTGAACACAGCTTTATTCTAGACAAATGATTTAACCATCGTCTCATAAAGATCGTAAATGAGCCTTAAATCTTTGAGGAGGAAACTACATTTGAACAGGTTTTATGTCGACTTCGCAGGATTTAGTGTCGTGAATAAACCAGAATAAAGCTTTATGTTTGGTCCGTGTCTGTCGTCCAGATCTTTTGGACCTGACTCCGGCTCCGAACAACGGCACGTACGGCAGCCTGAACGACATGCTCTGCAAGCCGCCATTTCACCCCACCATGCCACAAGAAGTGACATCACCGACGCCGCCCCTCGACCCTGAGGCCACAGCGACCTACGACCTCGGCTGCAGCTGCGATGATGAGGTCGTTACTGCATTTCGATCTCACGCAGACACGTTTTGGTTTGGAAGATCTAAAGATGGATTGTTGGTTGTTTTCCCTCAGAACAAAGTGGAGGAGACGATCGTCCCGTTCAGTCCCTCAGACGACCTTTACTCCTACAGTGAGTCACTCGCGGTGTCACTCGCGGTGTCACTCATGGTTTCACGCTCTGATTGAGATCATGTGTAAAGTCTTTAACATCTAGCCGGAGGGGATTTAAAAATCCAGAGGAACAGACTTCTGGAGGAAAAGGTTCTGATGTTCTCGTGCAGTGGTGACTCGGGATCAAGGGGGGCACACTGCAGCTTCCAGGGGGTCCAGCCTCCGAAAAGCCCGTTCACCTGGTGGTCCTGGACTGACTCTGTAAATGCTGTTTTTCAGACACATCTCACGTTCCGTTCGGGCGTCCAGCCGTGCTCTTCCACACGCACTACTCGCTCCTTCATCATGTGGAGTTCATCAGTGGATACAGCCGAGAGCTGGCCCTGCCTCTGTGGGCCTCCTACACCATACCTGCCACGGTGAGTCCTGGTTTAGTCCTGGTTTAGACCTGGTTTAGACCTGATGATTTCCCGCCGTTAGCTTTCTCTTTGCCCGCTGTTAGCTCACTGTTAGCTCATTGTTAGCTCACCAATAGCTCGTTCTTAGCTCATAGTTACCTTGCTGTTAGCTCACTCTTTGCTCTCTGTTAGCTCTCCGTTAGCTCGCTGTTAGCTCACCGTTGCCGTTCTGTTGGCTCACTCTAAACTTGCTGTTAGCTCACCTTTAGCTCGCCATTAGCTCACCATTAGCTCGCTGTTAGCTCACCGTTAGCTCACCGTTAGCTCGCTGTTAGCTCGCCATTAGATCGCTGTTATTGTCACTACTTCTGCTCCTTATTAGTCGTCATTGGGGATTTACCGAGTCTCAGAATAATAAATAGGGTAATAATAACGTAATAATAAGGATCATGTCTCAAAGCTAATGCTAGCTGTTATTTTAAACGTAAATCTGCCCAATTGTTTTTATCACGATCGTTTTCATCAACAAAGATAATATGAAAAAGGTCAGGGTGGGACTTGTTTCTGACCACGCTGTAGTTCCTCTACCTCGGTCCGGTCCAAAGTCCAGAGCTCGTAAACCGGGTCTGGACCTGACTCTAAAGAGCAGCGCTGTGTTCGAGCGCGCCACGTTGTGATGTCACTGCACAAACGAGCAGAACGGAGTCTCTGTGCGAGCGAGGCGAGGTCAGAGCGCCACAGGAAACACGCCAGCGTCCAACACGCTGTTAAAACACAACCAGCCGGCCGGTTTGTGCAGGGGGGGTCAGGGGGTCATTTTACTCCCAAAAAGACCTGTTCAGTCCTAAAGTGAGTCTCAGTCTTAAAGTCCATCTGAAAGTTCTGCTGTTTTATTTCCGTTAAGTTGCAGACAAACTTTGACTTGATCTCGTGCTAAAGCGCCGTGTTTCCACTGATGCTAACGACTATGTGGAGCCTTAGCAACATAAAGCTAGCAAAGCACGTTAGCAACAGCCATTTCCTGTTTATGGCCGCACGGCACTCGCTTTGTCAAAAGCCACAATCTGATATTTCCAGGTCATAATGCTTCTGACGTTAGCATTAGCATTAGCATGACATAAAGAGAGGTTCAAACGTGGCGTAGAGGCTTTGAGAGAAGTCAAAGAAATGAGGCAAAACTGTTCCTGTACACACTAGATTTAGCCACGCCCCTCACACACTAGCTTTAGCCACGCCCCTCACACACTAGATTTATCCACGCCCCTCACACACTAGATTTAGCCACGCCCCTCACACACTAGCTTTAGCCACGCCCCTCACACACACTAGATTTAGCCACGCCCCTCACACACACAAACGTGGAATAAACGTCTTTTTGTGACTCGCTCAGATCGAGCTCAGGAGTAAAAAGTTTCCTTCAGGAGGACTTAGATCGTCCTTGTCTTTCAGGGGGAGTTGGGGCTCTCGGACGTCTCCACAGATCAGACTTGTCTCAGAGCGGATCAGCGAGTGTCGCCCGTCCACAGTCGGAGCTGCAGCGTTTACCAGCAACACCAACAAGTCAGCTACGGCTTCCTCTTCCCACCAGGTAAGATAAGATAAGATAAGATAATCCTTTATTGTCCCACATGGGGAAATTCCATTGATGCAACACAGGTAGATCCAGAGGTAGATACAGAAGAAAAGAACACCTCCCCTTTAACTGCTGTACCTCCCCTTTAACTGCTGTACCTCCCCTTTAACACCTCTACCTCCCCTTTAACTGTTGTACCTCCCCTTTAACACTTGTACCTCCCCTTTAAAACCTGTACCTCCCCTTTAACACCAGTACCTCCCCTTTAACACTGGTACCTCCCCTTTCACACCTGTACCTCCCCTTTATAAGCTGTACCTCCCCTTTAACACTGGTACCTCCCCTTTAACACCAGTACCTCCCCTTTAACACCTGTACCTCCCCTTTCACACCTGTACCTCCCCTTTAACACCAGTACCTCCCCTTTAACACTTGTACCTCCCCTTTAACGCCAGTACCTCCCCTTTAACACCTGTACCTCCCCTTTAACACTGGTACCTCCCCTTTAAGAGCTGTACCTCCCGTTTAACACTGGTACCTCCCCTTTAACAGCTGTACCTCCCCTTTAAAGGGCCTATGATGTTTTAATTCTGACTTTATCTGGTGTATTTGTACCTGTCGTACAAATTAATGATAGATTTACATCAATCGAGCAGGTATTTGTGGAGAAAACGTTGAAAAATCTGTAGAAAATGACAGGAAGTGACATCACACCAGGGACACTCATACAGGAAGTGACATCACACCAGGGACACTCATACAGGAAGTGACATCACACCAGGGAGACTCATACAGGAAGTGACCTCACACCAGGGACACTCATACAGGAAGGGACACTCAATCAGGAAGTGACATCACACCAGGGACACTCCTACAGGAAGTGACCTCACACCAGGGAGACTCATACGGGAAGTGACCTCACACCAGGGACACTCATACAGGAAGGGACACTCAATCAGGAAGTGACATCACACCAGGGACACTCATACAGGAAGTGACCTCACACCAGGGACACTCATACAGGAAGTGACCTCACACCAGGGACACTCATACAGGAAGTGACCTCACACCAGGGACACTCAAACAAGAAGTGACCTCACACCAGGGACACTCATACAGGAAGTGACATCACACCAGGGACACTCATACAGGAAGTGACATCACACCAGGGACACTCATACAGGAAGTGACATCACACCAGGGACACTCATACAGGAAGTGACATCACACCAGAGACACTCATACAGGAAGTGACATCACACCAGAGACACTCAATCAGGAAGTGACATCACACCAGGGACACTCATACAGGAAGTGACATCCCACCAGGGACACTCATACAGGAAGTGACATCACACCAGGGACACTCATACAGGAAGTGACATCACAGCAGGGACACTCATACAGGAAGTGACATCACACCAGGGACACTCATACAGGAAGTGACATCACACCAGGGACACTCATACAGGAGGTGACATCACAGCAGGGACACTCATACAGGAAGTGACATCACACCAGGGACACTCATACAGGAAGTGACATCACACCAGGGACACTCATACAGGAAGTGACATCACAGCAGGGACACTCATACAGGAAGTGACATCACAGCAGGGACACTCATACAGGAAGTGACATCACAGCAGGGACACTCATACAGGAAGTGACATCACAGCAGGGACACTCATACAGGAAGTGACATCACAGCAGGGACACTCATACAGGAAGTGACATCACAGCAGGGACACTCATACAGGAAGTGACATCACAGCAGGGACACTCATTCCAGTCAAAGTTTATGCAGAATTTACACAAAGAAACAACTTTTTTGACTCTAAACATGAAATCAACAAAATAAAGTCGCTCTCATGTATTTGTATTTGTCAAATAAAATAATGGTGACTTCAGAGTTGGCCCAGTGTTTACTGGGTAATTTCCTACTGTGATGTCATCATTTACAAACAGGAAGTGGAATTAATAACCTAAAAAATGGGCTATTCTGGGACAAAGTTTTTATAATTTATTTCAAAATGGAAAATGTATTTATCTTAAATGTATTTTAGTTCAATGAGTCGCCCGACCTGTAGAGGGCGCTTTAATGCCTGTACTTCCCCCTGGTTCTGGTTCTGGTCCTGGTCCTGGTCCTGGCCCTGGTTCTGGTTCTGGTTCTGGTTCTGGTCCTGGTCTAAACCCGGTGCTTTTCCTCTGGTTTTTCAGAATTATCCTCTTCGGTCGAGTCCAGGTTCGATGCTTCTCTCGTCACAAACGCTGTGCCCATGTTCCCTGCCTTCAAGAGTGAGTCCAACACCACGTGAAGGGTCTGAGCCCGGGAGAACAATCATAATCAGATCATAATCAGAATCACATCAGAATCACAATCACAATCACAATCATATCATAATCACAATCACATCATAATCACTATCACAGTCATATCACAATCATAATCACACTCATAATCACACTCATAATCACACTCATAATCATAATAATCATAATCACAATCATAATCACAATCATAATCACACTCATAATCACACTCATAATCATAATAATCATAATCACAATCATAATCACAATCATAATCACAATCATAATCACAATCATAATCACGCTCACAATCACATCATAATCACACTCACAATCATGATCACAATCATAATCACGATCACAATCACATCATAATCACAATCATAATCACACTCACAATCATGATCACAATCACATCATAATCACAATCACATCATAATCACAATCATGATCACAATCACATCATAATCACAATCACATCATGATCACAATCACATCATAATCACAATCATAATCATAATCACATCATAATCACAATCACATCATAATCACAATCACAATCACATCATAATCACAATCACATCATAATCACAATCATGATCACAATCACATCATGATCACAATCACAATCATGATCACAATCACATCATGATCACAATCACATAATCACAATCACATCATAATCACAATCACAATCATGATCACAATCACATCATAATCACAATCACAATCATGATCACAATCACAATCATGATCACAATCACAATCACAATCACATCATAATCACAATCACATCATAATCACAATCACATCATAATCATAATCACAATCACAATCACATCATAATCATAATCACATCATAATCACAATCACATCATAATCACAATCACATCATAATCACAATCACATCATAATCACAATCATGATCACAATCACATCATAATCACAATCACATCATAATCACAATCATGATCACAATCACATCATAATCATAATCACATCATAATCACAATCATAATCATTTTCAAAACAACATCTTCAGTTTCAAAGTTCACTCTGAACAAAGTAAGAGTATGTGGAAAGTGCAGTGTTGTTGTGTGTGAGTATGACAGGTGCTCTGTGCAGGGGTGTGGCGTCACCTGCAGGGGGCGCTGTTCAGGCGATACGCAGAGGAAAACAACGGCATCAACGTTCTGGTCGGACCCATTTTTGACCATAACGCTGACGGTCTGAGGGACACGATGGAGCAGATCCGAGAGTGAGGACTGTAACACACAAACAAACAAACAAACAAACAAACAAACAAACAAACAAACACACAAACAAACACACAAACTAACTAACTAACAAACACACAAACTAACTAACAAACAAACACAAACACAAACAAACTAACACACAAACAAACTAACAAACAAACAAACACAAACTAACTAACAAACAAACACAAACAAACTAACACACAAACTAACTAACAAACAAACAAACAAACAAACACACAAACAAACCAACTAACAAACAAACAAACAAACAAACACACAAACCAACTAACTAACAAACAAACAAACACACAAACTAACTAACAAACACACAAACAAACACACAAACTAACAAACAAACAAACAAACAAACAAACACACACACAAACAAACAAACAATCACACTAACTAACAAACAAACAAACAAACACAAACCAACTAACAAACACACACACACACACACAAACAAACAAACAAACAAACAAACAAACGTTTGATTAGAAACATGCCGGTGTAGTTCCTCATTGGTCCAGCAGGGGTCCATCGTAGAAAAAGCTTCAGTTGTTTTATCTGGACTCTGGCCCGGTGGGCGGGGCTTACCACAGAACAGAATAAACATCTGAGTTTCTCGTCTAAATCTGCAGATTGACAATGACTCTTGGATGAGTCGAAACGTCTTGTTTTTTCTAAAACTGAGTCCAGAAAAAACAACTGAACATTTTTCTACATTTGATAAGAAAAACTATTTATCATGAGGCTGAGCAAAATAATATATCTGTTTGCTGTAACCCAACCGACCCAGTGTGAAACTAGCCGACTGACATTTTTTTATCAGCATTTTGTTGAAAAAACGTTGAATTCTTTTATTTTTCAATTATTTCGCCGACTCACCAACCGGACTTCCCTAAACTACCGCAGGGTTCAGTTGAAGGATTTTCACTTGTGCAGCAGCTGCTAAGCAAACCGTTAATTTTTCTAAATTTGAATTTGTTTAGCAATTTCATAATTGCAGAGCAAAACACGAAAGTGACTAACAATCAATATTTTCCATTGATATAACACGATTATTTATTTAAAATGTATGGGTTAGACATTTTAACATTAAACATTAAACATTCTATTTAAAAAAAAACTCTTAACAAATTAACTTTTAAACACTTTTTCTTTAAATAAAACAGAAAACTTGCAAATAAAATTAGTTGTTGAACATATTAATCAACACAAAGTCAGAGCCTCATTTACAACTTTCTTCCACATCATCATCATCACATGACTATTTGCAGGAGTCTCATTTACATATTAATTGTCTTTACACTCACAAAAAAATATGTATTAAGCTTCTGATGCAAAAATATATGTTGCTGTGGCGACCATCATGGTGTATTTTATGTGTTATTCAAATTGTACCGCTTTATTTGATGTTCCATTCCATTTTTCGTTTTGCTATTTGATGACGGTCCCTAAGCACTCGTCTCGGCTCTGCACAGTCGGATCCGTGTGATTCGCTGCGACCAAAATACACATCTGAGTTTTAAAATGAGGTTGTGTCACTGCAGTGTAAATATGAGTGTTTTGGCTGTGAATGATCTGCAAAGACTTTTGTGTTTAGGAAGTCTGAATCTGTGACGCTAACTTTACTGCACGTGGCTCCTCCCACTTTTCACACTCGTGATCTGTGACATCAGCGGGACTCGTCATGACAACACAGCGTCCACATGTGTCATGTCGTTATTGACGATCGATTGACGAGTGATCAGTACTTTTAGGCGCTTTGGTGATACAATCGAACACAAACACTTTTTTTCTGACGAATGCATCGCATTTGAGAGAAATTGCGTCGCATTTTGCGATACCGCTTATTCTGAACCCTGTACCGTGTCGAATATTTTTATTACGCTTGTTATCCTATCTTTCATCCTTATAGCAAAGATAACGCATTGCGCAATGCACTTGCGTCTGCGTCTGCGTAGTCAGTCCCCCACATGCATCTGTAACGAAACAGACCGCGAGTTAATGACGACTAATTGCCTTAAACTAGTTGGTTTGCCTCTGACCCCTGGACTGTTGAAGTCTGACCCCTGGTGGTCACTCCGACTCAAAAAAGGGCAAAATTTTGATCTTTTTTTTTTGCCTTCAAAGTAAATTTGCCTAACGACCAAACCACTTAAAAAATGTTGACTCGGGTTACAGCAAACAGACCATTTATTTGGGGCAGACTAAAACTGTTTTACATTTTTAACTCTGTTTTAATGTCGTTTCCTCCTCAAAAACATTTTACTTTGCAGAGCTCACAACTAAACCAGGACTAAACCAGGACTAAACCTGGTCTAAACCAGGTCTAAACCAGGCCTAAACCAGGCCTAAACCAGGACTAAACCAGGACTAAACCAGGATTAAACCAGGATTAAACCAGGACTAAACCAGGTCTAAACCAGGACTAAACCAGGACTAAACCAGGACTAAACCAGGACTAAACCAGGACTAAACCAGGACTAAACCAGGTCTAAACCAGGATTAAATCAGGATTAAACCAGGACTAAACCAGGACTAAACCAGGACTAAATCAGGTCCAAACCAGGTCTAAACCAGGTCTAAACCAGGTCTAAACCAGGTCTAAACCAGGACTAAACCAGGACTAAACCAGGACTAAACCAGGACTAAACCAGGACTAAACCAGGATTAAATCAGGATTAAACCAGGACTAAACCAGGACTAAACCAGGATTAAATCAGGATTAAACCAGGACTAAACCAGGACTAAACCAGGACTAAACCAGGTCTAAACCAGGTCTAAGACTGGGTTCACACACTCAGGGCCGGCCCTTCCACTAGGCCGTAGAGGGGGCCTCTACGGCCTGGGGCGGCACTGCGGGGGGGTGCCCCCCTCTGGATTTTTTTTTCTTTTTTTTTGTTTTTTTGCGCCCCCTTCTATGTATCCAAACACTATTTGGGAATTGACAAATAAATCTAACGAAAATTGTGGGGGGGGGGGGGGCCTAGGGCACCAATGTGCTGGGGCCGGCCCTGCACACACTGATTCCAAACTGAGCCTGTATTAGTCCTGATGTGGACTTGGTTTGGTCCTGATCTAGACAAAAGTACTTTCTACGTTTCAGTCCAGTTCAACAATGTAGTGAAGTGAAAAGTACTGAAGTAAAGCACAGACAGTACTTTTTATGTGTACTTTGTAACTTTGCACTGAAAATGAACATTCAAATCTGTAGAAGGAAAAGTTTCAAGACCTTTATTAAGCCTGAAATAGCCACAAGAGAGAGCTATTGTGTGTAAGGACGAGGTCCAACTGGGTTCTTCTGCACTCTGATAGACCTGGTTTAGTCCTGGTTTAGTCCTGGTTTAGTCCTGGTTTAGTCCTGGTTTAGTCCAGGTTTAGACCTGGTTTAGACCTGGTTTGGACCTGATTTAGTCCTGGTTTAGTCCTGGTTTAGACCTGGTTTAGTCTTGGATGTAGCGTGTGACCTTCATGATGACCCTGGAGAGTACATTTGACCTGTTTGACCTTTGACCTTTGGCAGGTTTTCGTCCGAGGCTCCGCCCATCCCCAGTCACATGTTCGCTGTGATCTCGAGCTGTGCAGAGTTTAACACGAGTTTGGACGAGTGCGAAGGCGACATCGACCTGTTCTGCTTCATCCTGCCCCAACGAGAGGACAACACTGAGGCCTGCAACGTGAGACGCACAACTGCACACACACACACACACACTGAGGCCTGCAACGTGAGACGCACAACTGCACACACACACACACACACTGAGGCCTGCAACGTGAGACGCACAACTGCACACACACACACACACACTGAGGCCTGCAACGTGAGACGCACAACTGCACACACACACACACACACACACACTGAGGCCTGAAACGTGAGACGCACAACTGCACACACACACACACACACTGAGGCCTGCAACGTGAGACGCACAACTGCACACACACACACACACACTGAGGCCTGCAACGTGAGACGCACAACTGCACACACACACACACACACTGAGGCCTGCAACGTGAGACGCACAACTGCACACACACACACACACACACTGAGGCCTGCAACGTGAGACGCACAACTGCACACACACACACACACACACACTGAGGCCTGCAACGTGAGACGCACAACTGCACACACACACACACACACACACACACTGAGGCCTGCAACGTGAGACGCACAACTGCACACACACACTGAGGCCTGCAACGTGAGACGCACAACCGCACGCACACACACACACACACACACACACTGAGGCCTGCAACGTGAGACGCACAATCCTCAGATCTGAGAGAAGCTGTGAGTAAGGGCTCTACGGTGTGTTACCATGACTACAGTGTGTTACCATGGTTACAGTGTGACAGTTTGTTACCATGACTACAGTGTGTTACCGTGGTTACAGTGTGACAGTGTGTTACCATGACTACAGGGTGTTACCATGGTTACAGTGTGACAGTGTGTTACCATGACTACAGTTTGACAGTGTGTTACCATGACTACAGTGTGTTACCATGGTTACAGTGTGTTACCATGACTACAGTGTGACAGTGTTACCATGACTACAGTGTGACAGTGTGTTACCATGACTACAGTGTGACAGTGTGTTACAATGACTACAGTGTGGCAGTGTGTTACCATGCCTACAGTGTGTTACCATGGTTACAGTGTGACAGTGTTACCATGACTACAGTGTGACAGTGTGTTACCATGACTACAGTGTGACAGTGTGTTACAATGACTACAGTGTGACACTGTGTTACCATGGTTACAGTGTGACACTGTGTTACCATGACTACAGTGTGACAGTGTGTTACAATGACTACAGTGTGACACTGTGTTACCATGACTACAGTGTGACAGTGTGTTACCATGGTTACAGCTGTGACAGTGTATTACCATGACTACAGCTGTGACAGTGTGTCACCATGACTACAGTGTGGCAGTGTGTTACCATGACTACAGCTGTGACAGTGTATTACCATGACTACAGCTGTGACAGTGTGTTACCATGACTACAGTGTGACAGTGTGTTACCATGGTTACAGTGTGACACTGTGTTACCATGGTTACAGTGTGACACTGTGTTACCATGGTTACAGTGTGTTACCATGACTACAGTGTGACAGTGTGTTACCATGGTTACAGTGTGACAGTGTGTTACCATGACTACAGTGTGACAGTGTGTTACCATGACTACAGTGTGTTACCATGGTTACAGTGTGACAGTGTGTTACCATGACTACAGTGTGACAGTGTGTTACCATGCCTACAGTGTGTTACCATGGTTACAGTGTGACAGTGTGTTACCATGGTTACAGTGTGACACTGTGTTACCATGACTACAGTGTGACAGTGTGTTACCATGGTTACAGTGTGACAGTGTGTTACCATGGTTACAGCTGTGACAGTGTATTACCAGGACTACAGCTGTGACAGTGTTGCACCATGACTACAGTGTGACAGTGTGTTACCATGACTACAGCTGTGACAGTGTATTACCATGACTACAGATGTGACAGTGTGTTACCATGACTACAGTGTGACAGGGTGTTACCATGACTACAGTGTGACAGTGTGTTACCATGGTTACAGTGTGACAGTGTGTTACCATGACTACAGTGTGTTACCATGGTTACAGTGTGACAGTGTGTTACCATGACTACAGTGTGACAGTGTGTTACCATGACTACAGTGTGTTACCATGACTACAGTGTGACAGTGTGTTACCATGGCTACAGTGTGACAGTGTGTTACCATGACTACAGTGTGACAGTGTGTTACCATGGTTAGAGTGTGACAGTGTGTTACCATGACTACAGTGTGTCAGTGTGTTACCATGACTACATTGTGACAGTGTGTTACCATGGCTACAGTGTGACAGTGTGTTACCATGGTTACAGTGTGACAGTGTGTTACCATGACTACAGTGTGACAGTGTGTTACCATGGTTACAGTGTGACAGTGTGTTACCATGACTACAGTGTGTTACCATGACTACAGTGTGACAGTGTGTTACCATGACTACAGTGTGACAGTGTGTTACCATGACTACAGTGTGACAATGTGTTACAATGACTACAGTGTGACACTGTGTTACCATGGTTACAGTGTGACACTGTGTTACCATGGTTACAGTGTGACAGTTTGTTACCATGGTTACAGCTGTGACAGTGTGTTACCATGACTACAGCTGTGACAGTGTGTTACCATGACTACAGCTGTGACAGTGTTACCATGACTACAGCTGTGACAGTGTGTTACCATGGCTACAGTGTGACAGTGTGTTACATGACTACAGCAGTGAAAGTGTGTTACCATGACTACAGCTGTGACAGTGTATTACCATGGTTACAGTGTGACAGTGTGTTACCATGACTAAAGCTGTGACAGTGTGTTACCATGAATCCAGCTGTGACAGTGTGTTACCATGACTACAGAGTGTTACCATGGTTACAGTGTGACAGTGTGTTACCATGACTACAGTGTGACTGTGTTACCATGCCTACAGTGTGTTACCATGGTTACAGTGTGACAGTGTGTTACCATGACTACAGTGTGACAGTGTGTTACAATGACTACAGTGTGACACTGTGTTACCATGGTTACAGTGTGACAGTGTGTTACCATGACTACAGTGTGACAGTGTGTTACCATGACTACAGTGTGACAGTGTGTTACAATGACTACAGTGTGACACTGTGTTACCATGACTACAGTGTGACAGTGTGTTACCATGACTACAGCTGTGACAGTGTGTTACCATGACTACAGCTGTGACAGTGTATTACCATGGTTACAGTGTGACAGTTTGTTACCATGGTTACAGTGTGACAGTTTGTTACCATGGTGACAGTGTGACAGTGTGTTACCATGACTAAAGCTGTGGCAGTGTATTACCATGGTTACAGTGTGACAGTGTGTTACCATGGTTACAGTGTGACAGTTTGTTACCATGGTGACAGTGTGACAGTGTTACCATGAATACAGCTGTGACAGTGTGTTACCATGACTACAGTGTGACAGTGTGTTACCATGACTACAGTGTGGCAGTGTGTTACCATGGTTACAACTGTGACAGTGTGTTACCATGACTAGAGCTGTGACTGTGTGTTCCCATGACTACAGGGATACAGTGTGTTACCATGGTTACAGCTGTGACAGTGTGTTACCATGGTTACAGTTGTGACAGTGTTTTACCATGACTACAGTTGTGACAGTGTGTTACCATGGTTACAGCTGTGACAGTGTGTTACCATGGTTACAGTGTGACAGTGTGTTACCATGGTTACAGTGTGACAGTTTGTTACCATGGTTACAGCTGTGACAGTGTGTTACCATGACTACAGCTGTGACAGTGTGTTACCATGTTCACAGTGTGACAGTGTGTTACCATGACTAAAGCTGTGACAGTGTTACCATGAATACAGCTGTGACAGTGTGTTACCATGACTACAGCTGTGACAGTGTGTTACCTTGACTACAGCTGTGACAGTGTGTTACCATGACTACAGTGCGGCAGTGTGTTACCATGGTTACAACTGTGACAGTGTGTTACCATGACTACAGCTGTGACTGTGTGTTCCCATGACTACAGTGTGACAGTGTGTTACCATGGTTACAGCTGTGACAGTGTGTTACCATGGTTACAGCTGTGACAGTGTTTTACCATGACTACAGCTGTGACAGTGTTAGCATGACTACAGTTTGGCAGTGTGTTACCATGGTTACAGCTGTGACAGTGTGTTACCATGGTTACAGCTGTGTCAGTGTGGTACCATGGTTACAGCTGTGACAGTGTGTTACCATGACTACAGTGTGACAGTGTGTTACCATGACTACAGTCTGAGTGTGTTACCATGACTACATCTGTGACAGTGTGCTACCCTGACTACAGCTGTGACAGTGTGTTACCATGACTACAGTGTGACAGTGTGTTACCATGACTACAGCTGTGACAGTGTGTTACCCTGACTACAGCTGTGAAAGTGTGTTACCCTGACTACAGCTGTGACAGTGTGTTACCATGACTACAGCTGTGACAGTGTGTTACGATGACTACAGTGGGACAGTGTGTTACCCTGACTACAGCTGTGACAGTGTGTTACCATGACTACAGTGTGAAAGTTTTTTTACCATGACTACAGTGTGACAGTGTGTTACCATGACTACATTGTGACAGTGTGTTACCATGCTTACAGTGTGACAGTGTGTTACCATGACTACATCTGTGACAGTGTGTTACCATGGCTACAGTTTGACAGTGTGTTACCATGACTACAGCTGTGACAGTGTGTTGCCATGGTTACAGTGTGACAGTTTGTTACCATGGTTACAGCTGTGACAGTGTATTACCATGACTACAGTGTGACAGTGTGTTACCATGGTTACAGCTGTGACAGTGTGTTACCATGGCTACAGTGTGACAGTGTGTTACCATGACTACAGCTGTGACAGTGTGTTACCATGACTACAGCTGTGACAGTGTGTTACCATGGTTACGGTGTGACAGTTTGTTACCATGGTTACAGTGTGACAGTGTGTTACCATGACTACAGCTGTGACAGTGTGTTACCATGACTACAGTGGGACAGTGTGTTACCATGACTACAGTGGGACAGTGTGTTACCATGACTACAGTGGGACAGTGTGTTACCATGGTTACAGCTGTGACAGTGTGTTACCATGACTACAGTGTGACAGTGTGTTACCATGACTACAGCTGTGACAGTTTGTTACCATGACTACAGTGTGTTACCATGACTACTGTTGTGACAGTGTGTTACCATGACTACAGTGTGACAGTGTTTTACCATGGCTAAAGTGTGTTACCATGACTACTGCTGTGACAGTGTGTTACCATGACTACAGTTGTGACAGTGTGTTACCATGGTTACAGCTGTGACAGTGTTACCATGACTACAGGGTGACAGTGTGTTACCATGACTACAGCTGTGACAGTGTGTTACCATGACTACAGTGTGTTACCATGACTACTGCTGTGACAGTGTGTTACTATCACTACAGTGTAACAGTGTGTTACCATGACTACAGTTGGGACAGTGTGTTACCATGGCTACAGCTGTGACAATGTGTTACCATGATTAGAGCTGTGACAGTGTGTTACCATGACTACAGTGTGTTACCATGACTACTGCTGTGACAGTGTGTTACCATGACTACAGCTGTGACAGTGTGTTACCATGACTACAGTTGTGCCAGTATGTTACCATGGCTACAGCTTTGACAATGTGTTACCATGATTACAGTGTGACAGTGTGTTACCATGACTACAGCTGTGACAGTGTGTTCCCATGACTACAGTGTGAGAGTGTGTTACCATGGTTACAGCTGTGACAGTGTGTTATCATGACTACAGTGTGACAGTGTGTTACCACGACTACAGCTGTGACAGTGTGTTACCATGACTACAGTGTGTTACCATGACTACGGCTGTGACAGTGTGTTACCATCACTACAGCTGTGACAGTGTGTTACCATGACTACAGTTGTGCCAGTATGTTACCATGGCTACAGCTGTGACAATGTGTTACCATGATTACAGTGTGACAGTGTGTTACCATGACTACAGCTGTGACAGTGTGTTCCCATGACTACAGTGTGAGAGTGTGTTACCATGGTTACAGCTGTGACAGTGTGTTACCATGACTACAGCTTGACAGTGTATTACAATGTTACAGCTGTGACAGTGTGTTACCATGACTACATCTGTAACAGTGTGTTACCATGACTACAGTGTGACAGTGTGTTACCATGACTACAGCTGTGACAGTGTGTTACCATGACTACAGCTGTGACAGTGTGTTACCATGACTACAGTGTGGCAGTGTGTTACCATGGTTACAGCTGTGACAGTGTGTTACCATTACTACAGCTGCGACAGTGTGTTCCCATGACTACAGCTGTGACAGTGTGTTACCATGACTACAGTGTGTTACCATGACTACAGCTGTGACAGTGTTACCATGACTACAGCTGTGACAGTGTGTTACCATGGTTACAGTGTGACAGTGTGTTACCATGGTTACAGCTGTGACAGTGTGTTACCAAGACTACAGTGTGACAGTGTATTACCATGACTACAGCTGTGACAGTGTGTTACCATGGCTACAGTGTGACAGTGTGTTACCATGACTACAGCTGTGACAGTGTGTTACCATGACCACAGCTGTGGAATTGTGTTACCATGGTTACAGTGTGACAGTGTGTTACCATGGTTACAGTGTGACAGTTTGTTACCATGGTTACAGTGTGACAGTGTGTTACCATGACAAAAGCTGTGACAGTGTTACCATGAATACAGCTGTGACAGTGTGTTACCATGACTACAGCTGTGACAGTGTGTTACCTTGACTACAGTGTGACAGTGTGTTACCATGACTACAGTGGGACAGTGTGTTACCATGGTTACAGCTGTGACAGTGTGTTACCATGACTACAGTGTGACAGTGTGTTACCATGACTACAGTGTGACAGTGTGTTACCCTGACTACAGCTGTGACAGTGTGTTACCATGACTACGGTGTGAAAGTTTTTTACCATGACTACAGTGTGACAGTGTGTTACCATGACTACATTGTGACAGTGTGTTACCATGGTTACAGTGTGACAGTTTGTTACCATGGTTACAGCTGTGACAGTGTGTTACCATGTTTACAGTGTGACAGTGTGTTACCATGACTGCAGCTGTGACAGTGTGTTGCCATGGTTACAGTGTGACAGTTTGTTACCATGACTACAGCTGTGACAGTGTGTTACCATGTTTACAGTGTGACAGTGTGTTACCATGACTGCAGCTGTGACAGTGTGTTGCCATGGTTACAGTGTTACAGTTTGTTACCATGGTTACAGCTGTGACAGTGTATTACCATGACTACAGTGTGACAGTGTGTTACCATGGCTACAGTGTGACAGTGTGTTACCATGACTACAGCTCTGACAGTGTGTTACCATGACTACAGCTGTGACAGTGTGTTACCATGACTACAGTGGGACAGTGTGTTACCATGGTTACAGTGTGTTACCTGGACTACAGCTGTGACAGTGTGTTACCATGACTACAGTGGGATTGTGTGTTACCATGGTTACAGCTGTGACAGTGTGTTACCATGACTACAGTGTGACAGTGTGTTACCATGACTACAGTGTGTTACCATGACTACAGCTGTGACAGTGTTACCATGACTACAGCTGTGACAGTGTGTTACTATGGTTACAGTGTGACAGTGTGTTACCATGACTACAGCTGTGACAGTGTGTTACCATGACTACAGTGGGACAGTGTGTTACCATGGTTACAGTGTGTTACCATGACTACAGCTGTGACAGTGTGTTTCCATGACTACAGTGGGATTGTGTGTTACCATGGTTACAGCTGTGACAGTGTGTTACCATGACTACAGTGTGACAGTGTGTTACCATGACTACAGTGTGTTACCATGACTACAGCTGTGACAGTGTTACCATGACTACAGCTGTGACAGTGTGTTACCATGGTTACAGTGTGACAGTGTGTTACCATGGTTACAGCTGTGACAGTGTGTTACCATGACTACAGTGTGGCAGTGTATTACCATGACTACAGCTGTGACAGTGTGTTACCATGGCTACAGTGTGACAGTGTGTTACCATGACTACAACTGTGACAGTGTGTTACCATGACTACAGCTGTGAAATTGTGTTACCATGGTTACAGTGTGACAGTGTGTTACCATGGTTACAGTGTGACAGTTTGTTACCATGGTTACAGTGTGACAGTGTGTTACCATGACTAAAGCTGTGACAGTGTTACCATGAATACAGCTGTGACAGTGTGTTACCATGACTACAGCTGTGACAGTGTGTTACCTTGACTACAGCTGTGACAGTGTGTTACCATGACTACAGTGTGGCAGTGTGTTACCATGGTTACAACTGTGACAGTGTGTTACCATGATTACAGCTGTGACTGTGTGTTCCCATGACTACAGTGTGACAGTGTGTTACCATGGTTACAGCTGTGACAGTGTGTCACCATGGTTACAGCTGTGACAGTGTTTTACCATGACTACAGCTATGACAGTGTTACCATGACTACAGTTTGACAGTGTGTTACGATGGTTACAGCTGTGACAGTGTGTTACCATGGTTACAGCTGTGACAGTGTGGTACCATGGTTACAGCTGTGACAGTGTGTTACCATGACTACAGTGTGACAGTGTGTTACCATGACTACAGTGTGACAGTGTGTTACCATGACTACATCTGTGACAGTGTGCTACCCTGACTACAGCTGTGACAGTGTGTTACCATGACTACAGTGTGACAGTGTGTTACCATGACTACAGCTGTGACAGTGTGTTACCCTGACTACAGCTGTGAAAGAGTGTTACCCTGACTACAGCTGTGACAGTGTGTTACCATGACTACAGCTGTGACAGTGTGTTACCATGACTACAGTGGGACAGTGTGTTACCATGGTTACAGCTGTGACAGTGTGTTACCATGACTACAGTGTGACAGTGTGTTACCATGACTACAGCTGTGACAGTGTGTTACCATGACTACAGTGTGAAAGTTTTTTACCATGACTACAGTGTGACAGTGTGTTACCATGACTACATTGTGACAGTGTGTTACCATGCTTATAGTGTGACAGTGTGTTACCATGGTTACACTGTGACAGTTTGTTACCATGGTTACAGCTGTGACAGTGTGTTACCATGACTACATCTGTGACAGTGTGTTACCATGGCTACAGTGTGACAGTGTGTTACCATGACTACAGCTGTGACAGTGTGTTGCCATGGTTACAGTGTGACAGTTTGTTACCATGGTTACAGCTGTGACAGTGTATTACCATGACTACAGTGTGACAGTGTGTTACCATGGTTACAGCTGTGACAGTGTGTTACCATGGCTACAGTGTGACAGTGTGTTACCATGACTACAGCTGTGACAGTGTGTTACCATGGTTACAGTGTGACAGTGTGTTACCATGGTTACGGTGTGACAGTTTGTTACCATGGTTACAGTGTGACAGTGTGTTACCATGACTACAGCTGTGACAGTGTGTTACCATGACTACAGTGGGACAGTGTGTTACCATGGTTACAGTGTGTTACCATGACTACAGCTCTGACAGTGTGTTACCATGACTACAGTGGGACAGTGTGTTACCATGACTACAGCTGTGACAGTTTGTTACCATGACTACAGTGTGTTACCATGACTACTGTTGTGACAGTGTGTTACCATGGCTACAGCTTTGACAATGTGTTACCATGATTACAGTGTGACAGTGTGTTACCATGACTACAGCTGTGACAGTGTGTTCCCATGACTACAGTGTGAGAGTGTGTTACCATGGTTACAGCTGTGACATTGTGTTATCATGACTACAGTGTGACAGTGTGTTACCACGACTACAGCTGTGACAGTGTGTTACCATGACTACAGTGTGTTACCATGACTACGGCTGTGACAGTGTGTTACCATCACTACAGCTGTGACAGTGTGTTACCATGACTACAGTTGTGCCAGTATGTTACCATGGCTACAGCTGTGACAATGTGTTACCATGATTACAGTGTGACAGTGTGTTACCATGACTACAGCTGTGACAGTGTGTTCCCATGACTACAGTGTGAGAGTGTGTTACCATGGTTACAGCTGTGACAGTGTGTTACCATGACTACAGCTGTGACATTGTGTTACCATGACTACAGCTTGACAGTGTATTACAATGTTACAGCTGTGACAGTGTGTTACCATGACTACATCTGTAACAGTGTGTTACCATGACTACAGTGTGACAGTGTGTTACCATGACTACAGCTGTGACAGTGTGTTACCATGACTACAGCTGTGACAGTGTGTTACCATGACTACAGTGTGGCAGTGTGTTACCATGGTTACAGCTGTGACAGTGTGTTACCAAGACTACAGTGTGACAGTGTATTACCATGACTACAGCTGTGACAGTGTGTTACCATGGCTACAGTGTGACAGTGTGTTACCATGACTACAGCTGTGACAGTGTGTTACCATGACCACAGCTGTGGAATTGTGTTACCATGGTTACAGTGTGACAGTGTGTTACCATGGTTACAGTGTGACAGTTTGTTACCATGGTTACAGTGTGACAGTGTGTTACCATGACAAAAGCTGTGACAGTGTTACCATGAATACAGCTGTGACAGTGTGTTACCATGACTACAGCTGTGACAGTGTGTTACCTTGACTACAGTGTGACAGTGTGTTACCATGACTACAGTGGGACAGTGTGTTACCATGGTTACAGCTGTGACAGTGTGTTACCATGACTACAGTGTGACAGTGTGTTACCATGACTACAGTGTGACAGTGTGTTACCCTGACTACAGCTGTGACAGTGTGTTACCATGACTACGGTGTGAACGTTTTTTACCATGACTACAGTGTGACAGTGTGTTACCATGACTACATTGTGACAGTGTGTTACCATGGTTACAGTGTGACAGTTTGTTACCATGGTTACAGCTGTGACAGTGTGTTACCATGTTTACAGTGTGACAGTGTGTTACCATGACTGCAGCTGTGACAGTGTGTTGCCATGGTTACAGTGTGACAGTTTGTTACCATGACTACAGCTGTGACAGTGTGTTACCATGTTTACAGTGTGACAGTGTGTTACCATGACTGCAGCTGTGACAGTGTGTTGCCATGGTTACAGTGTTACAGTTTGTTACCATGGTTACAGCTGTGACAGTGTATTACCATGACTACAGTGTGACAGTGTGTTACCATGGCTACAGTGTGACAGTGTGTTACCATGACTACAGCTCTGACAGTGTGTTACCATGACTACAGCTGTGACAGTGTGTTACCATGACTACAGTGGGACAGTGTGTTACCATGGTTACAGTGTGTTACCTGGACTACAGCTGTGACAGTGTGTTACCATGACTACAGTGGGATTGTGTGTTACCATGGTTACAGCTGTGACAGTGTGTTACCATGACTACAGTGTGTTACCATGACTACAGCTGTGACAGTGTTACCATGACTACAGCTGTGACAGTGTGTTACTATGGTTACAGTGTGACAGTGTGTTACCATGACTACAGCTGTGACAGTTTGTTACCATGACTACAGTGGGACAGTGTGTTACCATGGTTACAGTGTGTTACCATGACTACAGCTGTGACAGTGTGTTTCCATGACTACAGTGGGATTGTGTGTTACCATGGTTACAGCTGTGACAGTGTGTTACCATGACTACAGTGTGACAGTGTGTTACCATGACTACAGTGTGTTACCATGACTACAGCTGTGACAGTGTTACCATGACTACAGCTGTGACAGTGTGTTACCATGGTTACAGTGTGACAGTGTGTTACCATGGTTACAGCTGTGACAGTGTGTTACCATGACTACAGTGTGGCAGTGTATTACCATGACTACAGCTGTGACAGTGTGTTACCATGGCTAAAGTGTGACAGTGTGTTACCATGACTACAACTGTGACAGTGTGTTACCATGACTACAGCTGTGAAATTGTGTTACCATGGTTACAGTGTGACAGTGTGTTACCATGGTTACAGTGTGACAGTTTGTTACCATGGTTACAGTGTGACAGTGTGTTACCATGACTAAAGCTGTGACAGTGTTACCATGAATACAGCTGTGACAGTGTGTTACCATGACTACAGCTGTGCCAGTGTGTTACCTTGACTACAGCTGTGACAGTGTGTTACCATGACTACAGTGTGGCAGTGTGTTACCATGGTTACAACTGTGACAGTGTGTTACCATGATTACAGCTGTGACTGTGTGTTCCCATGACTACAGTGTGACAGTGTGTTACCATGGTTACAGCTGTGACAGTGTGTCACCATGGTTACAGCTGTGACAGTGTTTTACCATGACTACAGCTATGACAGTGTTACCATGACTACAGTTTGACAGTGTGTTACGATGGTTACAGCTGTGACAGTGTGTTACCATGGTTACAGCTGTGACAGTGTGGTACCATGGTTACAGCTGTGACAGTGTGTTACCATGACTACAGTGTGACAGTGTGTTACCATGACTACAGTGTGACAGTGTGTTACCATGACTACATCTGTGACAGTGTGCTACCCTGACTACAGCTGTGACAGTGTGTTACCATGACTACAGTGTGACAGTGTGTTACCATGACTACAGCTGTGACAGTGTGTTACCCTGACTACAGCTGTGAAAGAGTGTTACCCTGACTACAGCTGTGACAGTGTGTTACCATGACTACAGCTGTGACAGTGTGTTACCATGACTACAGTGGGACAGTGTGTTACCATGGTTACAGCTGTGACAGTGTGTTACCATGACTACAGTGTGACAGTGTGTTACCATGACTACAGTGTGACAGTGTGTTACCCTGACTACAGCTGTGACAGTGTGTTACCATGACTACAGTGTGAAAGTTTTTTACCATGACTACAGTGTGACAGTGTGTTACCATGACTACATTGTGACAGTGTGTTACCATGCTTATAGTGTGACAGTTTGTTACCATGGTTACACTGTGACAGTTTGTTACCATGGTTACAGCTGTGACAGTGTGTTACCATGACTACATCTGTGACAGTGTGTTACCATGGCTACAGTGTGACAGTGTGTTACCATGACTACAGCTGTGTCAGTGTGTTGCCATGGTTACAGTGTGACAGTTTGTTACCATGGTTACAGCTGTGACAGTGTATTACCATGACTACAGTGTGACAGTGTGTTACCATGGTTACAGCTGTGACAGTGTGTTACCATGGCTACAGTGTGGCAGTGTGTTACCATGACTACAGCTGTGACAGTGTGTTACCATGGTTACAGTGTGACAGTGTGTTACCATGGTTACGGTGTGACAGTTTGTTACCATGGTTACAGTGTGACAGTGTGTTACCATGACTACAGCTGTGACAGTGTGTTACCATGACTACAGTGGGACAGTGTGTTACCATGGTTACAGTGTGTTACCATGACTACAGCTCTGACAGTGTGTTACCATGACTACAGTGGGACAGTGTGTTACCATGACTACAGCTGTGACAGTTTGTTACCATGACTACAGTGTGTTACCATGACTACTGTTGTGACAGTGTGTTACCATGGCTACAGCTTTGACAATGTGTTACCATGATTACAGTGTGACAGTGTGTTACCATGACTACAGCTGTGACAGTGTGTTCCCATGACTACAGTGTGAGAGTGTGTTACCATGGTTACAGCTGTGACATTGTGTTATCATGACTACAGTGTGACAGTGTGTTACCACGACTACAGCTGTGACAGTGTGTTACCATGACTACAGTGTGTTACCATGACTACGGCTGTGACAGTGTGTTACCATCACTACAGCTGTGACAGTGTGTTACCATGACTACAGTTGTGCCAGTATGTTACCATGGCTACAGCTGTGACAATGTGTTACCATGATTACAGTGTGACAGTGTGTTACCATGACTACAGCTGTGACAGTGTGTTCCCATGACTACAGTGTGAGAGTGTGTTACCATGGTTACAGCTGTGACAGTGTGTTACCATGACTACAGCTGTGACATTGTGTTACCATGACTACAGCTTGACAGTGTATTACAATGTTACAGCTGTGACAGTGTGTTACCATGACTACATCTGTAACAGTGTGTTACCATGACTACAGTGTGACAGTGTGTTACCATGACTACAGCTGTGACAGTGTGTTACCATGACTACAGCTGTGACAGTGTGTTACCATGACTACAGTGTGGCAGTGTGTTACCATGGTTACAGCTGTGACAGTGTGTTACCATTACTACAGCTGCGACAGTGTGTTCCCATGACTACAGCTGTGACAGTGTTTTACCATGACTACAGTGTGTTACCATGACTACAGCTGTGACAGTGTTACCATGACTACAGCTGTGACAGTGTGTTACCATGGTTACAGTGTGACAGTGTGTTACCATGGTTACAGCTGTGACAGTGTGTTACCATGACTACAGTGTGACAGTGTATTACCATGACTACAGCTGTGACAGTGTGTTACCATGGCTACAGTGTGACAGTGTGTTACCATGACTACAGCTGTGACAGTGTGTTACCATGACCACAGCTGTGGAATTGTGTTACCATGGTTACAGTGTGACAGTGTGTTACCATGGTTACAGTGTGACAGTTTGTTACCATGGTTACAGTGTGACAGTGTGTTACCATGACAAAAGCTGTGACAGTGTTACCATGAATACAGCTGTGACAGTGTGTTACCCTGACTACAGCTGTGAAAGAGTGTTACCCTGACTACAGCTGTGACAGTGTGTTACCATGACTACAGCTGTGACAGTGTGTTACCATGACTACAGTGGGACAGTGTGTTACCATGGTTACAGCTGTGACAGTTTGTTACCATGACTACAGTGTGACAGTGTGTTACCATGACTACAGTGTGACAGTGTGTTACCCTGACTACAGCTGTGACAGTGTGTTACCATGACTACAGTGTGAAAGTTTTTTACAATGACTACAGTGTGACAGTGTGTTACCATGACTACATTGTGACAGTGTGTTACCATGCTTATAGTGTGACAGTGTGTTACCATGGTTACACTGTGACAGTTTGTTACCATGGTTACAGCT
The DNA here is from genome assembly GCF_026437365.1 of Eucyclogobius newberryi. NCBI lineage: Eukaryota > Metazoa > Chordata > Actinopteri > Gobiiformes > Gobiidae > Eucyclogobius > Eucyclogobius newberryi. The sequence goes on from NW_027315790.1 coordinate 34,734,360, forward strand.
GTGACAGTGTGTTACCATGACTACATCTGTGACAGTGTGTTACCATGGCTACAGTGTGACAGTGTGTTACCATGGTTACAGCTGTGACAGTGTGTTACCATGGCTACAGTGTGACAGTGTGTTACTATGACTACAGCTGTGACAGTGTGTTACCATGACTACAGCTGTGACAGTGTGTTACCATGGTTACAGTGTGACAGTGTGTTACCATGGTTACGGTGTGACAGTTTGTTACCATGGTTACAGTGTGACAGTGTGTTACCATGACTACAGCTGTGACAGTGTGTTACCATGACTACAGTGGGACAGTGTGTTACCATGACTACAGTGTGAGAGTGTTTTACCATGGTTACAGTGTGACAGTGTGTTACCACGACTACAGCTGTGACAGTGTGTTACCATGACTACAGTGTGTTACCATGACTACGGCTGTGACAGTTTGTTACCATGACTACAGTGTGTTACCATGACTACTGTTGTGACAGTGTGTTACCATGGCTACAGCTTTGACAATGTGTTACCATGATTACAGTGTGACAGTGTGTTACCATGACTACAGCTGTGACAGTGTGTTCCCATGACTACAGTGTGAGAGTGTTTTACCATGGTTACAGTGTGACAGTGTGTTACCACGACTACAGCTGTGACAGTGTGTTACCATGACTACAGTGTGTTACCATGACTACGGCTGTGACAGTGTGTTACCATCACTACAGCTGTGACAGTGTGTTACCATGACTACAGTTGTGCCAGTATGTTACCATGGCTACAGCTGTGACAATGTGTTACCATGATTACAGTGTGACAGTGTGTTACCATGACTACAGCTGTGACAGTGTGTTCCCATGACTACAGTGTGAGAGTGTGTTACCATGGTTACAGCTGTGACAGTGTGTTACCATGACTACAGCTTTGACATTGTGTTACCATGACTACAGCTTGACAGTGTATTACAATGTTACAGCTGTGACAGTGTGTTACCATGACTACATCTGTAACAGTGTGTCACCATGACTACAGTGTGACAGTGTGTTACCATGACTACAGCTGTGACAGTGTGTTACCATGACTACAGCTGTGACAGTGTGTTACCATGACTACAGTGTGGCAGTGTGTTACCATGGTTACAGCTGTGACAGTGTGTTACCATTACTACAGCTGCGACAGTGTGTTCCCATGACTACAGCTGTGACAGTGTGTTACCATGACTACAGTGTGTTACCATGACTACAGCTGTGACAGTGTTACCATGACTACAGCTGTGACAGTGTGTTACCATGGTTACAGTGTGACAGTGTGTTACCATGGTTACAGCTGTGACAGTGTGTTACCATGACTACAGTGTGACAGTGTATTACCATGACTACAGCTGTGACAGTGTGTTACCATGGCTACAGTGTGACAGTGTGTTACCATGACTACAGCTGTGACAGTGTGTTACCATGACCACAGCTGTGGAATTGTGTTACCATGGTTACAGTGTGACAGTGTGTTACCATGGTTACAGTGTGACAGTTTGTTACCATGGTTACAGTGTGACAGTGTGTTACCATGACAAAAGCTGTGACAGTGTTACCATGAATACAGCTGTGACAGTGTGTTACCATGACTACGGTGTGAAAGTTTTTTACCATGACTACAGTGTGACAGTGTGTTACCATGACTACATTGTGACAGTGTGTTACCATGGTTACAGTGTGACAGTTTGTTACCATGGTTACAGCTGTGACAGTGTGTTACCATGTTTACAGTGTGACAGTGTGTTACCATGACTGCAGCTGTGACAGTGTGTTGCCATGGTTACAGTGTGACAGTTTGTTACCATGACTACAGCTGTGACAGTGTGTTACCATGTTTAGAGTGTGACAGTGTGTTACCATGACTGCAGCTGTGACAGTGTGTTGCCATGGTTACAGTGTGACAGTTTGTTACCATGGTTACAGCTGTGACAGTGTATTACCATGACTACAGTGTGACAGTGTGTTACCATGGTTACAGCTGTGACAGTGTGTTACCATGGCTACAGTGTGACAGTTTGTTACCATGGCTACAGTGTGACAGTGTGTTACCATGACTACAGCTCTGACAGTGTGTTACCATGACTACAGCTGTGACAGTGTGTTACCATGACTACAGTGGGACAGTGTGTTACCATGGTTACAGTGTGTTACCATGACTACAGCTGTGACAGTGTGTTACCATGACTACAGTGGGATTGTGTGTTACCATGGTTACAGCTGTGACAGTGTGTTACCATGACTACAGTGGGACAGTGTGTTACCATGACTACAGTGTGTTACCATGACTACAGCTGTGACAGTGTTACCATGACTACAGCTGTGACAGTGTGTTACCATGGTTACAGTGTGACAGTGTGTTACCATGGTTACAGCTGTGACAGTGTGTTACCATGACTACAGTGTGACAGTGTATTACCATGACTACAGCTGTGACAGTGTGTTACCATGGCTACAGTGTGACAGTGTGTTACCATGACTACAGCTGTGAAATTCTGTTACCATGGTTACAGTGTGACAGTGTGTTACCATGGTTACAGTGTGACAGTTTGTTACCATGGTTACAGTGTGACAGTGTGTTACCATGACTAAAGCTGTGACAGTGTTACCATGAATCCAGCTGTGACAGTGTGTTACCATGACTACAGCTGTGACAGTGTGTTACCTTGACTACAGCTGTGACAGTGTGTTACCATGACTACAGTGTGGCAGTGTGTTACCATGGTTACAACTGTGACAGTGTGTTACCATGATTACAGCTGTGACTGTGTGTTCCCATGACTACAGTGTGACAGTGTGTTACCATGGTTACAGCTGTGACAGTGTGTTACCATGGTTACAGCTGTGACAGTGTTTTACCATGACTACAGCTGTGACAGTGTTACCATGACTACAGTTTGACAGTGTGTTACCATGGTTACAGCTGTGACAGTGTGTTACCATGGTTACAGCTGTGACAGTGTGGTACCATGGTTACAGCTGTGACAGTGTGTTACCATGACTACAGTGTGACAGTGTGTTACCATGACTACAGTGTGACAGTGTGTTACCATGACTACATCTGTGACAGTGTGCTACCCTGACTACAGCTGTGACAGTGTGTTACCATGACTACAGTGTGACAGTGTGTTACCATGACTACAGCTGTGACAGTGTGTTACCCTGACTACAGCTGTGAAAGAGTGTTACCCTGACTACAGCTGTGACAGTGTGTTACCATGACTACAGCTGTGACAGTGTGTTACCATGACTACAGTGGGACAGTGTGTTACCATGGTTACAGCTGTGACAGTGTGTTACCATGACTACAGTGTGACAGTGTGTTACCATGACTACAGTGTGACAGTGTGTTACCCTGACTACAGCTGTGACAGTGTGTTACCATGACTACAGTGTGAAAGTTTTTTACCATGACTACAGTGTGACAGTGTGTTACCATGACTACATTGTGACAGTGTGTTACCATGCTTATAGTGTGACAGTGTGTTACCATGGTTACACTGTGACAGTTTGTTACCATGGTTACAGCTGTGACAGTGTGTTACCATGACTACATCTGTGACAGTGTGTTACCATGGCTACAGTGTGACAGTGTGTTACCATGACTACAGCTGTGACAGTGTGTTGCCATGGTTACAGTGTGACGGTTTGTTACCATGGTTACAGCTGTGACAGTGTATTACCATGACTACAGTGTGACAGTGTGTTACCATGGTTACAGCTGTGACAGTGTGTTACCATGGCTACAGTGTGACAGTGTGTTACCATGACTACAGCTGTGACAGTGTGTTACCATGACTACAGCTGTGACAGTGTGTCACCATGGTTACAGTGTGACAGTGTGTTACCATGGTTACGGTGTGACAGTTTGTTACCATGGTTACAGTGTGACAGTGTGTTACCATGACTACAGCTGTGACAGTGTGTTACCATGACTACAGTGGGACAGTGTGTTACCATGGTTACAGTGTGTTACCATGACTACAGCTCTGACAGTGTGTTACCATGACTACAGTGGGACAGTGTGTTACCATGACTACAGCTGTGACAGTTTGTCACCATGACTACAGTGTGTTACCATGACTACTGTTGTGACAGTGTGTTACCATGACTACAGTGTGACAGTGTTTTACCATGGCTACAGTGTGTTACCATGACTACTGCTGTGACAGTGTGTTACCATGACTACAGTTGTGACAGTGTGTTACCATGGTTACAGCTGTGACAGTGTTACCATGACTACAGTGTGACAGTGTGTTACCATGACTACAGCTGTGACAGTGTGTTACCATGACTACAGTGTGTTACCATGACTACTGCTGTGACAGTGTTTTACCATGACTACAGCTGTGACAGTGTGTTACTATCACTACAGTGTAACAGTGTGTTACCATGACTACAGTTGGGACAGTGTGTTACCATGGCTACAGCTGTGACAATGTGTTACCATGATTAGAGCTGTGACAGTGTGTTACCATGACTAAAGTGTGTTACCATGACTATTGCTGTGACAGTGTGTTACCATGACTACAGCTGTGACAGTGTGTTACCATGACTACAGTTGTGCCAGTATGTTACCATGGCTACAGCTTTGACAATGTGTTACCATGATTACAGTGTGACAGTGTGTTACCATGACTACAGCTGTGACAGTGTGTTCCCATGACTACAGTGTGAGAGTGTGTTACCATGGTTACAGCTGTGACAGTGTGTTATCATGACTACAGTGTGACAGTGTGTTACCACGACTACAGCTGTGACAGTGTGTTACCATGACTACAGTGTGTTACCATGACTACTGCTGTGACAGTGTGTTACCATGACTACAGCTGTGACAGTGTGTTACCATGACTACAGTTGTGCCAGTATGTTACCATGGCTACAGCTGTGACAATGTGTTACCATGATTACAGTGTGACAGTGTGTTACCATGACTACAGTTGTGACAGTGTGTTCCCATGACTACAGTGTGAGAGTGTGTTAACATGGTTACAGCTGTGACAGTGTGTTACCATGACTACAGTGTTACAGTGTGTTACCACGACTACAGTTGTGACAGTGTGTTACCATGGCTACAGCTGTGACAATTTGTTACCATGACTACTGCAGTGACAGTGTGTTACCATGACTACAGCTGTGACAGTGTGTTACCATGGCTACAGCTGTGACAATTTGTTACCATGACTACTGCAGTGACAGTGTGTTACCATGACTACAGCTGTGACAGTGTGTTACCATGACTACAGTGTGACAGTGTGTTACCATGACTACAGCTGTGACAGTGTGTTACCATGACTGCAGTGTGTTACCATGACTACTGCTGTGACAGTGTGTTACCATGACTACAGCTGTGACAGTGTGTTACCATGACTACAGTGTGTTACCATGACTACAGCTGTGACAGTGTGTTACCATGTTTACAGCTGTGACAGTGTGTTACCATGACTACAGCTGTGACAGTGTGTTACCATGGTTACAGCTGTGACAGTGTGTTACCATGGTTACAGCTGTGACAGTGTGTTATCATGGCTACAGCTGTTACAGTGTGTTACCATTAATACAGCTGTAACAGTGTGTTACCATGGTTACAGTGTGACAGTGTGTTACCATGGCTACAGTGTGACAGTGTGTTACCATGACTACAGCTGTGACAGTGTGTTACCATGACTACAGCTGTGACAGTGTGTTACCATGGTTACGGTGTGACAGTTTGTTACCATGGTTACAGTGTGACAGTGTGTTACCATGACTACAGCTGTGACAGTGTGTTACCATGACTACAGTGGGACAGTGTGTTACCATGGTTACAGTGTGTTACCATGACTACAGCTCTGACAGTGTGTTACCATGACTACAGTGTGGCTGTGTTACCATGACTACAGTGTGATAGTGTGTTACCATGGTTACAGCTGTGACAGTGTGTTACCATGACTACAATGTGACAGTGTTACCATGACTACAGTGTGACACTGTTTTACCATGACTACAGCTGTGACAGTGTGTTACCATGACTACAGTGTGACTGTTACCATGACTACAGTGTGACAGTGTGTTACCATGACTACAGTGTGGCTGTGTTACCATGACTACAGTGTGATAGTGTGTTACCATGACTACAGTGTGACAGTGTTACCATGACTACAGTGTGACAGTGTTTTACCATGGTTAAAGCGTGACAGTGTGTTAACATGGCTACAGCTTTGACAGTATGTTACCATGACTACAGCTGTGAAAGTGTGTTACCATGACTACAGCCGTGACCGTGTTTTACCATGACTACAGCTGTGACAGTGTGTTACCATGACTACAGTGTGACTGTGTTACCATGACTACAGTGTGATAGTGTGTTACCATGGTTACAGTGTGACAGTTTGTTACCATGACTACAGCTGTGACAGTGTGTTACCATAGTTACAGTGTGACAGTTTGTTACCATGGTTACAGCGTGACAGTTTGTTACCATGGCTACAGCTCTGACAGTGTGTTACCATGACTACAGCTGTGACAGTGAATTACCATGGTTACAGTGTGACAATGTGTTACCATGACTACAGCTTTGACAGTGTGTTACCAAGACTACAGTGTGACAGTGTGTTACCATGACTACAGTGTGACAGTTTGTTACCATGGTTACAGTGTGACAGTGTGGTACTATGACTACAGTGTGATAGTGTGTTACCATGGTTACAGTGTGACAGTTTGTTACCATGACTACAGCTCTGACAGTGTGTTACCATGACTACAGCTGTGACAGTTTGTTACCATGGTTACAGTGTGACAATATGTTACCATGACTACAGTTTGACAGTGTGTTACCATGACTACAGTGTGACAGTGTGTTACTATGGTTACAGGGTGACAGTGTGTTACCATGACTACAGTGTGACAGTGTGTTACCATGGTTACAGTGTGACAGTGTGTTACCATGACTACAGTGTGACAGTGTGTTACCATGGCTACAGTGTGACAGTGTGTTACCATGGTTACAGCTGTGACATTGTGTTACCATGGTTACAGTGTGACAGTGTGTTACCATGGCTACAGCTGTGACAGTGTGTTACCATGGTTACAGTGTGTTACCATGGTTACAGCGTGACAGTGTGTTACCATTGCTACAGCTGTGACAGTGTGTTACCATGACTACAGCTGAGACAGTGTGTTACCATGGTTAAAGTTTGACAGTGTGTTACCATGACTACAGCTGTGACAGTGTGTTACCATGACTACAGTGTGACTGTGTTACCATGACTACAGTGTGATAGTGTGTTACCATGGTTACAGCTGTGACAGTGTTACCATGACTACAGTGTGACAGTGTTACCATGACTACAGTGTGACAGTGTTTTACCATGGCTACAGCTGTGACAGTGTGTTACCATGACTACAGCTGTGACAGTGTGTTACCATGACTACAGCTGTAACAGTGTGTTACCATGGTTACAGTGTGACTGTGTTACCATGACTACAGTGTGATATTGTGTTACCATGGTTACAGCTGTGACAGTGTGTTACCATGACTACAGCTGTGACAGTGTGTTACCATGGTTACAGTGTGACAGTGTGTTACCATGACTACAGTGTGACAGTGTGTTACCATGACTACAGCTGTGACAGTGTGTTACCATGGCTACAGCTGTGACAGTGTGTTACCATGACTACAGCTGTGACAGTGTGTTACCATGGTTACAGTGTGACAGTGTGTTACCATGACTACAGTGTGACAGTGTGTTACCATGGCTACAGCTATGACAGTCTGTTACCATGACTACAGTGTGACAGTGTGTTACCCTGACTACAGTGTGACAGTGTGTTACCATGACTACAGTGTGACAGTGTGTTACCATGACTACACTGTGACAGTGTGTTACCATGGTTACAGTGTGACAGTGTGTTACCATGGCTACAGTGTGACATTGTGTTACCATGGTTACAGTGTGACAGTGTGTTACCATGACTACAGCGTGACAGTGTGTTACCATGGTTACAGTGTGACAGTGTGTTACCATGACTACAGTGTGTTACCATGACTACAGTGTGACAGTGTGTTACCATGGCTACAGTGTGACAGTGTGTTACCATGACTACAGTGTGACAGTGTGTTACCATGGTTAGAGTGTGACAGTGTGTTACCATGACTACAGTGTGTCAGCGTGTTACCATGACTACATTGTGACAGTGTGTTAACATGGCTACAGTGTGACAGTGTGTTACCATGGTTACAGTGTGACAGTGTGTTACCATCACTACAGTGTGACAGTGTGTTACCATGGTTACAGGGTGACAGTGTGTTACCATGACTAGAGTGTGTTACCATGACTACAGTGTGACAGTGTGTTAACATGGCTACAGTGTGACAGTGTGTTACCATGACTACAGTGTGACAGTGTGTTACCATGGTTACAGTGTGACAGTGTGTTACCATGGTTACAGCTGTGACAGTGTATTACCATGACTACAGCTGTGACAGTGTGTCACCATGACTACAGTGTGACAGTTTGTTACCATGACTACAGTGTGACAGTGTGTTACCATGGTTACAGTGTGACAGTGTGTTACCATGGTTACAGTGTGACAGTTTGTTACCATGGTTACAGCTGTGACAGTGTGTTACCATGACTACAGCTGTGACAGTGTGTTACCATGACTACAGCTGTGACAGTGTTACCATGACTACAGCTGTGACAGTGTGTTACCATGGCTACAGTGTGACAGTTTGTTACATGACTACAGCTGTGAAAGTGTGTTACCATGACTTCAGCTGTGACAGTGTATTACCATGGTTACAGTGTGACAGTGTGTTACCATGGTTACAGTGTGACAGTTTGTTACCATGGTTACAGTTTGACAGTGTGTTACCATGACTAAAGCTGTGACAGTGTGTTACCATGAATACAGCTGTGACAGTGTGTTACAACACTACAGTGTGACAGTGTGTTACCATGACTACAGTGTGTTACCATGGTTACAGTGTGACAGTGTGTTACCATGACTACAGTATGACTGTGTTACTATGCCTACAGTGTGTTACCATGGTTACAGTGTGACAGTGTGTTACCATGACTACAGTGTGACAGTGTGTTACAATGACTACAGTGTGACAGTGTGTTACCATGACTACACTGTGACAGTGTGTTACCATGACTACAGTGTGACAGTGTGTTACCATGGCTACAGTGTGACAGTGTGTTACAATGACTACAGTGTGACACTGTGTTACCATGGTTACAGTGTGACAGTGTGTTACCATGACTACAGTGTGACACTGTGTTACCATGACTACAGTGTGACAGTGTGTTACAATGACTACAGTGTGACAGTGTGTTACAATGACTACAGTGTGACACTGTGTTACCATGACTACAGTGTGACAGTGTGTTACAATGACTACAGTGTGACACTGTGTTACCATGACTACAGTGTGACAGTGTGTTACCATGACTACAGCTGTGACAGTGTGTCACCCTGACTACAGTGTGACAGTGTGTTACCATGACTACAGCTGTGACAGTGTATTACCATGACTACAGTGTGTTACCATGACTACAGTGTAACAGTGTGTTACCATGGTTACAGTGTGACAGTGTGTTACCATGGTTACAGTGTGACAGTTTGTTACCATGGTTACAGCTGTGACAGTGTTACCATGACTACAGCTGTGACAGTGTGTTACCATGACTACAGCTGTGACAGTGTTACCATAACTACAGTGTGACAGTGTGTTACCATGGTTATAGTGTGACAGTTTGTTACCATCGTTACAGCTGTGACAGTGTGTTACCATGACTACAGCTGTGACAGTGTGTTACCATGGTTACAGCAGTGACAGTGTGTTACCATGACTACAGTGTGACAGTGTGTTACCATGACTACAGCTGTGACAGTGTGTTACCATGGCTACAGCTGTGACAGTGTGTTACCATGACTACAGCTGTGACAGTGTGTTACCATGGTTACAGTGTGACAGTGTGTTACCATGACTACAGTGTGACAGTGTGTTACCATGGCTACAGCTGTGACAGTCTGTTACCATGACTACAGTGTGACAGTGTGTTACCCTGACTACAGTGTGACAGTGTGTTACCATGACTACAGTGTGACAGTGTGTTACCATGACTACACTGTGACAGTGTGTTACCATGGTTACAGTGTGACAGTGTGTTACCATGGCTACAGTGTGACATTGTGTTACCATGGTTACAGTGTGACAGTGTGTTACCATGACTACAGTGTGACAGTGTGTTACCATGGTTACAGTGTGACAGTGTGTTACCATGACTACAGTGTGTTACCATGACTACAGTGTGACAGTGTGTTACCATGGCTACAGTGTGACAGTGTGTTACCATGACTACAGTGTGACAGTGTGTTACCATGGTTAGAGTGTGACAGTGTGTTACCATGACTACAGTGTGTCAGTGTGTTACCATGACTACATTGTGACAGTGTGTTAACATGGCTACAGTGTGACAGTGTGTTACCATGGTTACAGTGTGACAGTGTGTTACCATCACTACAGTGTGACAGTGTGTTACCATGGTTACAGGGTGACAGTGTGTTACCATGACTAGAGTGTGTTACCATGACTACAGTGTGACAGTGTGTTAACATGGCTACAGTGTGACAGTGTGTTACCATGACTACAGTGTGACAGTGTGTTACCATGGTTACAGTGTGACAGTGTGTTACCATGGTTACAGCTGTGACAGTGTATTACCATGACTACAGCTGTGACAGTGTGTCACCATGACTACAGTGTGACAGTTTGTTACCATGACTACAGTGTGACAGTGTGTTACCATGGTTACAGTGTGACAGTGTGTTACCATGGTTACAGTGTGACAGTTTGTTACCATGGTTACAGCTGTGACAGTGTGTTACCATGACTACAGCTGACAGTGTGTTACCATGACTACAGCTGTGACAGTGTTACCATGACTACAGCTGTGACAGTGTGTTACCATGGCTACAGTGTGACAGTGTGTTACATGACTACAGCTGTGAAAGTGTGTTACCATGACTTCAGCTGTGACAGTGTATTACCATGGTTACAGTGTGACAGTGTGTTACCATGGTTACAGTGTGACAGTTTGTTACCATGGTTACAGTTTGACAGTGTGTTACCATGACTAAAGCTGTGACAGTGTGTTACCATGAATACAGCTGTGACAGTGTGTTACAACACTACAGTGTGACAGTGTGTTACCATGACTACAGTGTGTTACCATGGTTACAGTGTGACAGTGTGTTACCATGACTACAGTATGACTGTGTTACTATGCCTATAGTGTGTTACCATGGTTACAGTGTGACAGTGTGTTACCATGACTACAGTGTGACAGTGTGTTACAATGACTACAGTGTGACAGTGTGTTACCATGACTACACTGTGACAGTGTGTTACCATGACTACAGTGTGACAGTGTGTTACCATGGCTACAGTGTGACAGTGTGTTACAATGACTACAGTGTGACACTGTGTTACCATGGTTACAGTGTGACAGTGTGTTACCATGACTACAGTGTGACACTGTGTTACCATGACTACAGTGTGACAGTGTGTTACAATGACTACAGTGTGACAGTGTGTTACAATGACTACAGTGTGACACTGTGTTACCATGACTACAGTGTGACAGTGTGTTACAATGACTACAGTGTGACACTGTGTTACCATGACTACAGTGTGACAGTGTGTTACCATGACTACAGCTGTGACAGTGTGTCACCCTGACTACAGTGTGACAGTGTGTTACCATGACTACAGCTGTGACAGTGTATTACCATGACTACAGTGTGTTACCATGACTACAGTGTAACAGTGTGTTACCATGGTTACAGTGTGACAGTGTGTTACCATGGTTACAGTGTGACAGTTTGTTACCATGGTTACAGCTGTGACAGTGTTACCATGACTACAGCTGTGACAGTGTGTTACCATGACTACAGCTGTGACAGTGTTACCATAACTACAGTGTGACAGTGTGTTACCATGGTTATAGTGTGACAGTTTGTTACCATCGTTACAGCTGTGACAGTGTGTTACCATGACTACAGCTGTGACAGTGTGTTACCATGGTTACAGCAGTGACAGTGTGTTACCATGACTACAGCTGTGACAGTGTGTTACCATGACTACAGCTGTGACAGTGTTACCATGACTGCAGTGTTACAGTGTGTTACCATGGTTACAGTGTGACAGTTTGTTACCATGGTTACAGCTGTGACAGTGTGATACCATGACTACAGCTGTGACAGTGTGTTACCATGGTTACAGCTGTGACAGTTTGTTACCATGACTACAGCTGTGACAGTGTGTTACCATGACTACAGCTGTGACAGTGTGTTACCATGACTACAGTGTGACAGTGTGTTACAATGACTACAGTGTGACACTGTGTTACCATGACTACAGTGTGACAGTGTGTTACAATGACTACAGTGTGACACTGTGTTACCATGCCTACAGTGTGACAGTGTGTTACCATGACTACAGCTGTGACAGTGTGTTACCATGACTACAGCTGTGACAGTGTAATACCATGGTTACAGTGTGACAGTGTGTTACCATGGTTACAGTGTGACAGTTTGTTACCATGGTGACAGTGTGTTACCATGACTAAAGCTGTGACAGTGTATTACCATGGTTACAGTGTGACAGTGTGTTACCATGGTTACAGTGTGACAGTTTGTTACCATGGTGACAGTGTGACAGTGTTACCATGAATACAGCTGTGACAGTGTGTTACCATGACTACAGTGTGACAGTGTGTTACCATGACTACAGTGCGGCAGTGTGTTACCATGGTTACAACTGTGACAGTGTGTTACCATGACTAGAGCTGTGACTGTGTGTTCCCATGACTACAGTGTGACAGTGTGTTACCATGGTTACAGCTGTGACAGTGTGTTACCATGGTTACAGCTGTGACAGTGTTTTACCATGACTACAGCTGTGACAGTGTGCTACCCTGACTACAGCTGTGACAGTGTGTTACCATGACTACAGTGTGACAGTGTGTTACCATGACTACAGCTGTGACAGTGTGTTACCCTGACTACAGCTGTGACAGTGTGTTACCATGACTACAGTGTGACAGTGTGTTATCATGGATACAGCTGTGACAGTGTGTTACCATGGCTACAGTGTGACAGTGTGTTACCATGGTTACAGTGTGACAGTGTGTTACCATGACTACAGTGTGACAGTGTGTTACCATGGCTACAGCTGTGACAGTCTGTTACCATGACTACAGTGTGACAGTGTGTTACCCTGACTACAGTGTGACAGTGTGTTACCATGACTACAGTGTGACAGTGTGTTACCATGACTACACTGTGACAGTGTGTTACCATGGTTACAGTGTGACAGTGTGTTACCATGGCTACAGTGTGACATTGTGTTACCATGGTTACAGTGTGACAGTGTGTTACCATGACTACAGTGTGACAGTGTGTTACCATGGTTACAGTGTGACAGTGTGTTACCATGACTACAGTGTGTTACCATGACTACAGTGTGACAGTGTGTTACCATGGCTACAGTGTGACAGTGTGTTACCATGACTACAGTGTGTCAGTGTGTTACCATGACTACATTGTGACAGTGTGTTAACATGGCTACAGTGTGACAGTGTGTTACCATGGTTACAGTGTGACAGTGTGTTACCATCACTACAGTGTGACAGTGTGTTACCATGGTTACAGGGTGACAGTGTGTTACCATGACTAGAGTGTGTTACCATGACTACAGTGTGACAGTGTGTTAACATGGCTACAGTGTGACAGTGTGTTACCATGACTACAGTGTGACAGTGTGTTACCATGGTTACAGTGTGACAGTGTGTTACCATGGTTACAGCTGTGACAGTGTATTACCATGACTACAGCTGTGACAGTGTGTCACCATGACTACAGTGTGACAGTTTGTTACCATGACTACAGTGTGACAGTGTGTTACCATGGTTACAGTGTGACAGTGTGTTACCATGGTTACAGTGTGACAGTTTGTTACCATGGTTACAGCTGTGACAGTGTGTTACCATGACTACAGCTGACAGTGTGTTACCATGACTACAGCTGTGACAGTGTTACCATGACTACAGCTGTGACAGTGTGTTACCATGGCTACAGTGTGACAGTGTGTTACATGACTACAGCTGTGAAAGTGTGTTACCATGACTTCAGCTGTGACAGTGTATTACCATGGTTACAGTGTGACAGTGTGTTACCATGGTTACAGTGTGACAGTTTGTTACCATGGTTACAGTTTGACAGTGTGTTACCATGACTAAAGCTGTGACAGTGTGTTACCATGAATACAGCTGTGACAGTGTGTTACAACACTACAGTGTGACAGTGTGTTACCATGACTACAGTGTGTTACCATGGTTACAGTGTGACAGTGTGTTACCATGACTACAGTATGACTGTGTTACTATGCCTACAGTGTGTTACCATGGTTACAGTGTGACAGTGTGTTACCATGACTACAGTGTGACAGTGTGTTACAATGACTACAGTGTGACAGTGTGTTACCATGACTACACTGTGACAGTGTGTTACCATGACTACAGTGTGACAGTGTGTTACCATGGCTACAGTGTGACAGTGTGTTACAATGACTACAGTGTGACACTGTGTTACCATGGTTACAGTGTGACAGTGTGTTACCATGACTACAGTGTGACACTGTGTTACCATGACTACAGTGTGACAGTGTGTTACAATGACTACAGTGTGACAGTGTGTTACAATGACTACAGTGTGACACTGTGTTACCATGACTACAGTGTGACAGTGTGTTACAATGACTACAGTGTGACACTGTGTTACCATGACTACAGTGTGACAGTGTGTTACCATGACTACAGCTGTGACAGTGTGTCACCCTGACTACAGTGTGACAGTGTGTTACCATGACTACAGCTGTGACAGTGTATTACCATGACTACAGTGTGTTACCATGACTACAGTGTAACAGTGTGTTACCATGGTTACAGTGTGACAGTGTGTTACCATGGTTACAGTGTGACAGTTTGTTACCATGGTTACAGCTGTGACAGTGTTACCATGACTACAGCTGTGACAGTGTGTTACCATGACTACAGCTGTGACAGTGTTACCATAACTACAGTGTGACAGTGTGTTACCATGGTTATAGTGTGACAGTTTGTTACCATCGTTACAGCTGTGACAGTGTGTTACCATGACTACAGCTGTGACAGTGTGTTACCATGGTTACAGCAGTGACAGTGTGTTACCATGACTACAGCTGTGACAGTGTGTTACCATGACTACAGCTGTGACAGTGTTACCATGACTGCAGTGTTACAGTGTGTTACCATGGTTACAGTGTGACAGTTTGTTACCATGGTTACAGCTGTGACAGTGTGATACCATGACTACAGCTGTGACAGTGTGTTACCATGGTTACAGCTGTGACAGTTTGTTACCATGACTACAGCTGTGACAGTGTGTTACCATGACTACAGCTGTGACAGTGTGTTACCATGACTACAGTGTGACAGTGTGTTACAATGACTACAGTGTGACACTGTGTTACCATGACTACAGTGTGACAGTGTGTTACAATGACTACAGTGTGACACTGTGTTACCATGCCTACAGTGTGACAGTGTGTTACCATGACTACAGCTGTGACAGTGTGTTACCATGACTACAGCTGTGACAGTGTAATACCATGGTTACAGTGTGACAGTGTGTTACCATGGTTACAGTGTGACAGTTTGTTACCATGGTGACAGTGTGTTACCATGACTAAAGCTGTGACAGTGTATTACCATGGTTACAGTGTGACAGTGTGTTACCATGGTTACAGTGTGACAGTTTGTTACCATGGTGACAGTGTGACAGTGTTACCATGAATACAGCTGTGACAGTGTGTTACCATGACTACAGTGTGACAGTGTGTTACCATGACTACAGTGCGGCAGTGTGTTACCATGGTTACAACTGTGACAGTGTGTTACCATGACTAGAGCTGTGACTGTGTGTTCCCATGACTACAGTGTGACAGTGTGTTACCATGGTTACAGCTGTGACAGTGTGTTACCATGGTTACAGCTGTGACAGTGTTTTACCATGACTACAGCTGTGACAGTGTGCTACCCTGACTACAGCTGTGACCGTGTGTTACCATGACTACAGTGTGACAGTGTGTTACCATGACTACAGCTGTGACAGTGTGTTACCCTGACTACAGCTGTGACAGTGTGTTACCATGACTACAGTGTGACAGTGTGTTATCATGGATACAGCTGTGACAGTGTGTTACCATGGCTACAGTGTGACAGTGTGTTACCATGGTTACAGCTGTGACAGTGTTTTACCATAACTACAGCTGTGACAGTGTGTTACCATGACTACAGCTGTGACAGTGTGTTACCATGGTTACAGTGTGACAGTGTGTTACCATGGTAACAGTGTGACAGTTTGTTACCGTGGTTACAGTGTGACAGTGTGTTACCATGGTTACAGCTTTGACAGTGTGTTACCATTACTACAGCTGTGACAGTGTGTTCCCATGACTACAGCTGTGACAGTGTGTTACCATGACTACAGTGTGTTACCATGACTACAGCTGTGACAGTGTTACCATGACTACAGCTGTGACAGTGTGTTACCATGGTTACAGTGTGACAGTGTGTTACCATGGTTACAGCTGTGACAGTGTGTTACCATGACTACAGTGTGACAGTGTATTACCATGACTACAGCTCTGACAGTGTGTTACCATGGCTACAGTGTGACAGTGTGTTTCCATGACTACAGCTGTGACAGTGTGTTACCATGACTACAGCTGTGAAATTGTGTTACCATAGTTACAGTGTGACAGTGTGTTACCATGGTTACAGTGTGACAGTTTGTTACCATGGTTACAGTGTGACAGTGTGTTACCATGACTAAAGCTGTGACAGTGTTACCATGAATACAGCTGTGACAGTGTGTTACCATGACTACAGCTGTGACTGTGTGTTACCTTGACTACAGCTGTGACAGTGTGTTACCATGACTACAGTGTGGCAGTGTGTTACCATGGTTACAACTGTGACAGTGTGTTACCATAACTACAGCTGTGACTGTGTGTTCCCATGACTACAGTGTGACAGTATGTTACCATGGTTACAGCTGTGACAGTGTGTTACCATGGTTACAGCTGTGACCTTGTTTTACCATGACTACAGCTGTGACAGTGTTACCATGACTACAGTGTGACAGTGTGTTACCATGGTTACAGCTGTAACAGTGTGTTACCATGGTTACAGCTGTGATAGTGTGTTACCATGGTTACAGCTGTGACAGTGTGTTACCATGACTACAGTGGGACAGTGTGTTACCATGGTTACAGCTGTGACAGTGTGTTACCATGACTACAGTGTGACAGTGTGTTACCATGACTACAGTGTGACAGTGTGTTACCATGACTACATCTGTGACAGTGTAATACCATGGTTACAGTGTGACAGTGTGTTACCATGGTTACAGTGTGACAGTTTGTTACCATGGTGACAGTGTGTTACCATGACTAAAGCTGTGACAGTGTATTACCATGGTTACAGTGTGACAGTGTGTTACCATGGTTACAGTGTGACAGTTTGTTACCATGGTGACAGTGTGGCAGTGTTACCATGAATACAGCTGTGACAGTGTGTTACCATGACTACAGTGTGACAGTGTGTTACCATGACTACAGTGTGGCAGTGTGTTACCATGGTTACAACTGTGACAGTGTGTTACCATGACTAGAGCTGTGACTGTGTGTTCCCATGACTACAGTGTGACAGTGTGTTACCATGGTTACAGCTGTGACAGTGTGTTACCATGGTTACAGTGTGACAGTGTGTTACCATGGTAACAGTGTGACAGTTTGTTACCGTGGTTACAGTGTGACAGTGTGTTACCATGGTTACAGCTTTGACAGTGTGTTACCATTACTACAGCTGTGACAGTGTGTTCCCATGACTACAGCTGTGACAGTGTGTTACCATGACTACAGTGTGTTACCATGACTACAGCTGTGACAGTGTTACCATGACTACAGCTGTGACAGTGTGTTACCATGGTTACAGTGTGACAGTGTGTTACCATGGTTACAGCTGTGACAGTGTGTTACCATGACTACAGTGTGACAGTGTGTTACCATGACTACAGTGTGGCAGTGTGTTACCATGGTTACAACTGTGACAGTGTGTTACCATGACTAGAGCTGTGACTGTGTGTTCCCATGACTACAGTGTGACAGTGTGTTACCATGGTTACAGCTGTGACAGTGTGTTACCATGGTTACAGCTGTGACAGTGTTTTACCATGACTACAGCTGTGACAGTGTGCTACCCTGACTACAGCTGTGACAGTGTGTTACCATGACTACAGTGTGACAGTGTGTTACCATGACTACAGCTGTGACAGTGTGTTACCCTGACTACAGCTGTGACAGTGTGTTACCATGACTACAGTGTGACAGTGTGTTATCATGGTTACAGCTGTGACAGTGTGTTACCATGGCTACAGTGTGACAGTGTGTTACCATGGTTACAGCTGTGACAGTGTTTTACCATAACTACAGCTGTGACAGTGTGTTACCATGACTACAGCTGTGACAGTGTGTTACCATGGTTACAGTGTGACAGTGTGTTACCATGGTAACAGTGTGACAGTTTGTTACCGTGGTTACAGTGTGACAGTGTGTTACCATGGTTACAGCTTTGACAGTGTGTTACCATTACTACAGCTGTGACAGTGTGTTCCCATGACTACAGCTGTGACAGTGTGTTACCATGACTACAGTGTGTTACCATGACTACAGCTGTGACAGTGTTACCATGACTACAGCTGTGACAGTGTGTTACCATGGTTACAGTGTGACAGTGTGTTACCATGGTTACAGCTGTGACAGTGTGTTACCATGACTACAGTGTGACAGTGTATTACCATGACTACAGCTCTGACAGTGTGTTACCATGGCTACAGTGTGACAGTGTGTTTCCATGACTACAGCTGTGACAGTGTGTTACCATGACTACAGCTGTGAAATTGTGTTACCATAGTTACAGTGTGACAGTGTGTTACCATGGTTACAGTGTGACAGTTTGTTACCATGGTTACAGTGTGACAGTGTGTTACCATGACTAAAGCTGTGACAGTGTTACCATGAATACAGCTGTGACAGTGTGTTACCATGACTACAGCTGTGACTGTGTGTTACCTTGACTACAGCTGTGACAGTGTGTTACCATGACTACAGTCTGGCAGTGTGTTACCATGGTTACAACTGTGACAGTGTGTTACCATAACTACAGCTGTGACTGTGTGTTCCCATGACTACAGTGTGACAGTATGTTACCATGGTTACAGCTGTGACAGTGTGTTACCATGGTTACAGCTGTGACCTTGTTTTACCATGACTACAGCTGTGACAGTGTTACCATGACCACAGTGTGACAGTGTGTTACCATGGTTACAGCTGTAACAGTGTGTTACCATGGTTACAGCTGTGATAGTGTGTTACCATGGTTACAGCTGTGACAGTGTGTTACCATGACTACAGTGGGACAGTGTGTTACCATGGTTACAGCTGTGACAGTGTGTTACCATGACTACAGTGTGACAGTGTGTTACCATGACTACAGTGTGACAGTGTGTTACCATGACTACATCTGTGACAGTGTGCTACCCTGACTACAGCTGTGACAGTGTGTTACCATGACTACAGTGTGACAGTGTGTTACCATGACTACAGCTGTGACAGTGTGTTACCCTGACTACAGCTGTGAAAGTGTGTTACCCTGACTACAGCTGTGACAGTGTGTTACCATGACTACATCTGTGACAGTGTGTTACCATGACTACAGTGGGACAGTGTGTTACCATGGTTACAGCTCTGACAGTGTGTTACCATGACTACATTGTGACAGTGTGTTACCCTGACTACAGCTGTGACAGTGTGTTACCATGACTACGGTGTGAAAGTTTTTTACCATGACTACAGTGTGACAGTGTGTTACCATGACTACATTGTGACAGTGTGTTACCATGGTTACAGTGTGACAGTGTGTTGCCATAGTTACAGTGTGACAGTTTGTTACCATGGTTACAGCTGTGACAGTGTATTACCATGACTACAGTGTGACAGTGTGTTACCATGGTTACAGCTGTGACAGTGTGTTACCATGGCTACAGTGTGACAGTGTGTTACCATGGCTACAGTGTGACAGTGTGTTACCATGACTACAGCTGTGACAGTGTGTTACCATGGTTACGGTGTGACAGTTTGTTACCATGGTTACAGTGTGACAGTGTGTTACCATGGCTACAGTGTGACAGTGTGTTACCATGACTACAGCTGTGACAGTGTGTTACCATGGTTACGGTGTGACAGTTTGTTACCATGGTTACAGTGTGACAGTGTGTTACCATGGTTACGGTGTGACAGTTTGTTACCATGGTTACAGTGTGACAGTGTGTTACCATGACTACAGATGTGACAGTGTGTTACCATGACTACAGTGGGACAGTGTGTTACCATGGTTACAGTGTGACAGTGTGTTACCATGGCTACAGTGTGACAGTGTGTTACCATGACTACAGCTGTGACAGTGTGTTACCATGGTTACGGTGTGACAGTTTGTTACCATGGTTACAGTGTGACAGTGTGTTACCATGGTTACGGTGTGACAGTTTGTTACCATGGTTACAGTGTGACAGTGTGTTACCATGACTACAGATGTGACAGTGTGTTACCATGACTACAGCTGTGACAGTGTGTTACCATGACTACAGTGGGATTGTGTGTTACCATGGCTACAGCTGTGACAGTGTTACCATGACTACAGTGTGACAGTGTGTTACCATGACTACAGCTGTGACAGTGTTACAATGACTACAGCTGTGACAGTGTGTTACCATGCTTACAGTGTGACAGTGTGTTACCATGGTTACAGCTGTGACAGTGTGTTACCATGACTACAGTGTGACAGTGTATTACCATGACTACAGCTGTGACAGTGTGTTACCATGGCTACAGTGTGACAGTGTGTTACCATGACTACAGCTGTGACAGTGTGTTACCATGACTACAGCTGTGAAATTGTGTTACCATGGTTACAGTGTGACAGTGTGTTACCATGGTTACAGTGTGACAGTTTGTTACCATGGTTACAGTGTGACAGTGTGTTACCATGACTAAAGCTGTGACAGTGTTACCATGAATACAGCTGTGACAGTGTGTTACCATGACTACAGATGTGACAGTGTGTTACCTTGACTACAGCTGTGACAGTGTGTTACCATGACTACAGTGTGGCAGTGTGTTACCATGGTAACAACTGTGACAGTGTGTTACCATGACTACAGCTGTGACTGTGTGTTCCCATGACTACAGTGTGACAGTGTGTTACCATGGTTACAGCTGTGACAGTGTGTTACCATGGTTACAGCCTTGACAGTGTTTTACCATGACTACAGCTGTGACAGTGTGTTACCATGACTACAGTGTGGCAGTGTGTTACCATGGTTACAACTGTGACAGTGTGTTACCATGACTACAGCTGTGACTGTGTGTTCCCATGACTACAGTGTGACAGTGTGTTACCATGGTTACAGTGTGACAGTGTGTTACCATGGTTACAGCTGTGACAGTGTGTTACCATGGTTACAGCTGTGACAGTGTGGTACCATGGTTACAGCTGTGACAGTGTGTTACCATGACTACAGTGTGACAGTGTGTTACCATGACTACAGTGTGACAGTGTGTTACCATGACTACATCTGTGACAGTGTGCTACCCTGACTACAGCTGTGACAGTGTGTTACCATGACTACAGTGTGACAGTGTGTTACCATGGTTACAGTGTGACAGTTTGTTACCATGGTTACAGCTGTGACAGTGTGTTACCATGACTACATCTGTGACAGTGTGTTACCATGGCTACAGTGTGACAGTGTGTTACCATGACTACAGCTGTGACAGTGTGTTGCCATGGTTACAGTGTGACAGTTTGTTACCATGGTTACAGCTGTGACAGTGTGTTACCATGACTACATCTGTGACAGTTTGTTACCATGGCTACAGTGTGACAGTGTGTTACCATGACTACAGTGTGACAGGGTGTTACCATGGTTACAGTGTGGCAGTGTGTTACCATGGTTACAACTGTGACAGTGTGTTACCATGACTACAGCTGTGACTGTGTGTTCCCATGACTACAGTGTGACAGTGTGTTACCATGGTTACAGTGTGACAGTGTGTTACCATGGTTACAGCTGTGAGAGTGTGTTACCATGGTTACAGCTGTGACAGTGTGGTACCATGGTTACAGCTGTGACAGTGTGTTACCATGACTACAGTGTGACAGTGTGTTACCATGACCACAGTGTGACAGTGTGTTACCATGACTACATCTGTGACAGTGTGCTACCCTGACTACAGCTGTGATAGTGTGTTACCATGACTACAGTGTGGCAGTGTGTTACCATGACTACAGCTGTGACAGTGTGTTACCCTGACTACAGCTGTGAAAGTGTGTTACCCTGACTACAGCTGTGACAGTGTGTTACCATGACTACAGCTGTGACAGTGTGTTACCATGACTACAGTGGGACAGTGTGTTACCAGGGTTACAGCTGTGACAGTGTGTTACCATGACTACAGTGTGACAGTGTGTTACCATTACTACAGTGTGACAGTGTGTTACCCTGACTACAGCTGTGACAGTGTGTTACCATGACTACAGTGTGAAAGTTTTTTACCATGACTACAGTGTGACAGTGTGTTACCATGACTACATTGTGACAGTGTGTTACCATGCTTACAGTGTGACAGTGTGTTACCATGGTTACAGTGTGACAGTTTGTTACCATGGTTACAGCTGTGACAGTGTGTTACCATGACTACATCTGTGACAGTGTGTTACCATGGCTACAGTGTGACAGTGTGTTACCATGACTACAGCTGTGACAGTGTGTTGCCATGGTTACAGTGTGACAGTTTGTTACCATGGTTACAGCTGTGACAGTGTATTACCATGACTACAGTGTGACAGTGTGTTACCATGGTTACAGCTGTGACAGTGTGTTACCATGGCTACAGTGTGACAGTGTGTTACCATGACTACAGCTGTGACAGTGTGTTACCATGACTACAGCTGTGACAGTGTGTTACCATGGTTACAGTGTGACAGTGTGTTACCATGGTTACGGTGTGACAGTTTGTTACCATGGTTACAGTGTGACAGTGTGTTACCATGACTACAGCTGTGACAGTGTGTTACCATGACTACAGTGGGACAGTGTGTTACCATGGTTACAGTGTGTTACCATGACTACAGCTGTGACAGTGTTTTACCATTACTACAGTGGGACAGTGTGTTACCATGGTTACAGCTGTGACAGTGTGTTACCATGACTACAGTGTGACAGTGTGTTACCATGACTACAGCTGTGACAGTGTGTTCCCATGACTACAGTGTGAGAGTGTGTTACCATGGTTACAGCTGTGACAGTGTGTTATCATGACTACAGTGTGACAGTGTGTTACCACGACTACAGCTGTGACAGTGTGTTACCATGACTACTGTGTGTTACCATGACTACTGCTGTGACAGTGTGTTACCATGACTACAGCTGTGACAGTGTGTTACCATGACTACAGTTGTGCCAGTATGTTACCATGGCTACAGCTGTGACAATGTGTTACCATGATTACAGTGTGACAGTGTGTTACCATGACTACAGCTGTGACAGTGTGTTACCATGACTACAGTGTGACAGTGTGTTACCACGACTACAGTTGTGACAGTGTGTTACCATGGCTACAGCTGTGACAATTTGTTACCATGACTACTGCAGTGACAGTGTGTTACCATGACTACAGCTGTGACAGTGTGTTACCATGGCTACAGCTGTGACAATTTGTTACCATGACTACTGCAGTGACAGTGTGTTACCATGACTACAGCTGTGACAGTGTGTTACCATGACTACAGTGTGACAGTGTGTTACCATGACTACAGCTGTGACAGTGTGTTACCATGACTGCAGTGTGTTACCATGACTACTGCTGTGACAGTGTGTTACCATGACTACAGCTGTGACAGTGTGTTACCATGACTACAGTGTGTTACCATGACTACAGCTGTGACAGTGTGTTACCATGGTTACAGCTGTGACAGTGTGTTACCATGACTACAGCTGTGACAGTGTGTTACCATGGTTACAGCTGTGACAGTGTGTTACCATGGTTACAGCTGTGACAGTGTGTTACCATGACTACAGCTGTGACAGTGTGTTACCATGACTGCAGTGTGTTACCATGACTACTGCTGTGACAGTGTGTTACCATGACTACAGCTGTGACAGTGTGTTACCATGACTACAGTGTGTTACCATGACTACAGCTGTGACAGTGTGTTACCATGG
Source organism: Eucyclogobius newberryi (assembly GCF_026437365.1). Lineage (NCBI taxonomy): Eukaryota > Metazoa > Chordata > Actinopteri > Gobiiformes > Gobiidae > Eucyclogobius > Eucyclogobius newberryi. The sequence goes on from NW_027315790.1 coordinate 34,758,812, forward strand.
TTACAGCTGTGACAGTGTGTTACCATGACTACAGCTGTGACAGTGTGTTACCATCGCTACAGCTGTGACAGTGTGTTACCGTGACTACAGCTGTGACAGTGTGTTATCATGGTTACAGTGTGATAGTGTGTTACCATGGTTACAGTGTGATAGTGTGTTACCATGGTTACAGCGTGACAGTGTGTTACCATGGCTACAGCTGTGACAGTGTGTTACCATGACTACAGCTGTGACATTGTGTTACCATGGTTAAAGTGTGACAGTGTGTTACCATGGTTAAAGTGTGACAGTGTGTTACCATGACTACAGTGTGACTGTTACCATGACTACAGTGTGACTGTTACCATGACTACAGTGTGACAGTGTGTTACCATGACTACAGTGTGGCTGTGTTACCATGACTACAGTGTGATAGTGTGTTACCATGGTTACAGCCGTGACAGTGTGTTACCATGACTACAGTGTGACAGTGTTACCATGACTACAGTGTGACAGTGTTTTACCATGACTACAGCTGTGACAGTGTGTTACCATGACTACAGTGTGACTGTTACCATGACTACAGTGTGACAGTGTGTTACCATGACTACAGTGTGGCTGTGTTACCATGACTACAGTGTGATAGTGTGTTACCATGGTTACAGCTGTGACAGCGTGTTACCATGACTACAGTGTGACAGTGTTACCATGACTACAGTGTGACAGTGTTTTACCATGGTTAAAGCGTGACAGTGTGTTAACATGGCTACAGCTGTGACAGTGTGTTACCATGACTACAGCCGTGACCGTGTGTTACCATGACTACAGCTGTGACAGTGTGTTACCATGACTACAGTGTGACTGTGTTACCATGACTACAGTGTGATAGTGTGTTACCATGGTTACAGTGTGACAGTTTGTTACCATGACTATAGCTGTGACAGTGTGTTACCATGGTTACAGTGTGACAGTTTGTTACCATGGTTACAGCGTGACAGTTTGTTACCATGGCTACAGCTCTGACAGTGTGTTACCATGACTACAGCTGTGACAGTGTGTTACCATGGTTACAGCTTTGACAATGTGTTACCATGACTACAGTGTGACAGTGTGTTACCATGACTACAGCTGTGACAGTGTGGTACTATGACTACAGTGTGATAGTGTGTTACCATGTTTACAGTGTGACAGTTTGTTACCATGACTACAGATGTGACAGTGTGTTACCATGGTTACAGTGTGACAGTTTGTTACCATGGCTACAGCTCTGACAGTGTGTTACCATGACTACAGCTGTGACAGTTTGTTACCATGGTTACAGTGTGACAATATGTTACCATGACTACAGCTGTGACAGTGTGTTACCAAGACTACAGTGTGACAGTGTGTTACCATGGCTACAGTGTGACAGTTTGTTACCATGGTTACAGCTGTGACAGCGTGGTACCATGACTACAGTGTGATAGTTTGTTACCATGGCTACAGTGTGTTACCATGACTACAGTGTTACAGTGTGTAACCATGACCACAGTATGACAGTGTGTTACCATGACTACAGTGTGACAGTGTGTTACCATGACTACAGTTTGACAGTGTGTTACAATGACTACAGTGTGACAGTGTGTTACTATGGTTACAGTGTGACAGTGTGTTACCATGACTACAGTGTGACAGTGTGTTACCATGGTTACAGTGTGACAGTGTGTTACCATGACTACAGTGTGACAGTGTGTTACCATGGCTACAGTGTGACAGTGTGTTACCATGGTTACAGCTGTGACATTGTGTTACCATGGTTACAGTGTGACAGTGTGTTACCATGGCTACAGCTGTGACAGTGTGTTACCATGGTTACAGTGTGATAGTGTGTTACCATGGTTACAGCGTGACGGTGTGTTACCATGGCTACAGCTGTGACAGTGTGTTACCATGACTACAGCTGAGACAGTGTGTTACCATGGTTAAAGTTTGACAGTGTGTTACCATGACTACAGCTATGACAGTGTGTTACCATGACTACAGTGTGACTGTGTTACCATGACTACAGTGTGATAGTGTGTTACCATGGTTACAGCTGTGACAGTGTGTTACCATGACTACAGTGTGACAGTGTTGCCATGACTACAGTGTGACAGTGTTTTACCATGGCTACAGCTGTGACAGTGTGTTACCATGACTACAGCTGTGACAGTGTGTTACCATGACTACAGCTGTAACAGTGTGTTACCATGGTTACAGTGTGACTGTGTTACCATGACTACAGTGTGATAGTGTGTTACCATGGTTACAGCTGTGACAGTGTGTTACTATGACTACAGCTGTGACAGTGTGTTACCATGGTTACAGTGTGACAGTGTGTTACCATGACTACAGTGTGACAGTGTATTACCATGACTACAGCTGTGACAGTGTGTTACCATGACTACAGTGTGACAGTGTGTTACCATAACTACAGTGTGACAGTGTGTTACCATGACTACAGCTGTGACAGTGTGTTACCATGGCTACAGCTGTGACAGTGTGTTACCATGACTACAGCTGTGACAGTGTGTTACCATGGTTACAGTGTGACAGTGTGTTACCATGACTACAGTGTGACAGTGTGTTACCATGGCTACAGCTGTGACAGTCTGTTACCATGACTACAGTGTGACAGTGTGTTACCCTGACTACAGTGTGACAGTGTGTTACCATGGTTACAGTGTGACAGTGTGTTACCATGACTACAGTGTGACAGTGTGTTACCATGACTACAGTCTGACAGTGTGTTACCATGGCTACAGCTCTGACAGTGTGTTACCATGACTACAGCTGTGACAGTTTGTTACCATGGTTACAGTGTGACAATATGTTACCATGACTAGAGCTGTGACAGTGTGTTACCAAGACTACAGTGTGACAGTGTGTTACCATGGCTACAGTGTGACAGTTTGTTACCATGGTTACAGCTGTGACAGTGTGGTACCATGACTACAGTGTGATAGTTTGTTACCATGGCTACAGTGTGTTACCATGACTACAGTGTTACAGTGTGTAACCATGACTACAGTATGACAGTGTTTTACCATGACTACAGTGTGACAGTGTGTTACCATGACTACAGTTTGACAGTGTGTTACCATGACTACAGTGTGACAGTGTGTTACTATGGTTACAGTGTGACCGTTTGTTACCATGACTACAGTGTGACAGTGTGTTACCATGACTACAGTGTGACAGTGTGTTACCATGACCACAGTGTGACAGTGTGTTACCATGACTACATCTGTGACAGTGTGCTACCCTGACTACAGCTGTGACAGTGTGTTACCATGACTACAGTGTGGCAGTGTGTTACCATGACTACAGCTGTGACAGTGTGTTACCCTGACTACAGCTGTGAAAGTGTGTTACCCTGACTACAGCTGTGACAGTGTGTTACCATGACTACAGCTGTGACAGTGTGTTACCATGACTACAGTGGGACAGTGTGTTACCAGGGTTACAGCTGTGACAGTGTGTTACCATGACTACAGTGTGACAGTGTGTTACCATTACTACAGTGTGACAGTGTGTTACCCTGACTACAGCTGTGACAGTGTGTTACCATGACTACAGTGTGAAAGTATTTTACCATGACTACAGTGTGACAGTGTGTTACCATGACTACATTGTGACAGTGTGTTACCATGCTTACAGTGTGACAGTGTGTTACCATGGTTACAGTGTGACAGTTTGTTACCATGGTTACAGCTGTGACAGTGTGTTACCATGACTACATCTGTGACAGTGTGTTACCATGGCTACAGTGTGACAGTGTGTTACCATGACTACAGCTGTGACAGTGTGTTGCCATGGTTACAGTGTGACAGTTTGTTACCATGGTTACAGCTGTGACAGTGTATTACCATGACTACAGTGTGACAGTGTGTTACCATGGTTACAGCTGTGACAGTGTGTTACCATGGCTACAGTGTGACAGTGTGTTACCATGACTACAGCTGTGACAGTGTGTTACCATGACTACAGCTGTGACAGTGTGTTACCATGGTTACAGTGTGACAGTGTGTTACCATGGTTACGGTGTGACAGTTTGTTACCATGGTTACAGTGTGACAGTGTGTTACCATGACTACAGCTGTGACAGTGTGTTACCATGACTACAGTGGGACAGTGTGTTACCATGGTTACAGTGTGTTACCATGACTACAGCTGTGACAGTGTTTTACCATTACTACAGTGGGACAGTGTGTTACCATGGTTACAGCTGTGACAGTGTGTTACCATGACTACAGTGTGACAGTGTGTTACCATGACTACAGCTGTGACAGTGTGTTCCCATGACTACAGTGTGACAGTGTGTTACCATGACTACAGCTGTGACAGTGTGTTGCCATGGTTACAGCTGTGACAGTGTGTTACCATGACTACATCTGTGACAGTGTGTTACCATGGCTACAGTGTGACAGTGTGTTACCATGACTACAGCTGTGACAGTGTGTTGCCATGGTTACAGTGTGACAGTTTGTTACCATGGTTACAGCTGTGACAGTGTATTACCATGACTACAGTGTGACAGTGTGTTACCATGGTTACAGCTGTGACAGTGTGTTACCATGGCTACAGTGTGACAGTGTGTTACCATGACTACAGCTGTGACAGTGTGTTACCATGACTACAGCTGTGACAGTGTGTTACCATGGTTACAGTGTGACAGTGTGTTACCATGGTTACGGTGTGACAGTTTGTTACCATGGTTACAGTGTGACAGTGTGTTACCATGACTACAGCTGTGACAGTGTGTTACCATGACTACAGTGGGACAGTGTGTTACCATGGTTACAGTGTGTTACCATGACTACAGCTGTGACAGTGTTTTACCATTACTACAGTGGGACAGTGTGTTACCATGGTTACAGCTGTGACAGTGTGTTACCATGACTACAGTGTGACAGTGTGTTACCATGACTACAGCTGTGACAGTGTGTTCCCATGACTACAGTGTGAGAGTGTGTTACCATGGTTACAGCTGTGACAGTGTGTTATCATGACTACAGTGTGACAGTGTGTTACCACGACTACAGCTGTGACAGTGTGTTACCATGACTACTGTGTGTTACCATGACTACTGCTGTGACAGTGTGTTACCATGACTACAGCTGTGACAGTGTGTTACCATGACTACAGTTGTGCCAGTATGTTACCATGGCTACAGCTGTGACAATGTGTTACCATGATTACAGTGTGACAGTGTGTTACCATGACTACAGCTGTGACAGTGTGTTACCATGACTACAGTGTGACAGTGTGTTACCACGACTACAGTTGTGACAGTGTGTTACCATGGCTACAGCTGTGACAATTTGTTACCATGACTACTGCAGTGACAGTGTGTTACCATGATTACAGCTGTGACAGTGTGTTACCATGGCTACAGCTGTGACAATTTGTTACCATGACTACTGCAGTGACAGTGTGTTACCATGACTACAGCTGTGACAGTGTGTTACCATGACTACAGCTGTGACAGTGTGTTACCATGACTACAGTGTGACAGTGTGTTACCATGACTACAGCTGTGACAGTGTGTTACCATGACTGCAGTGTGTTACCATGACTACTGCTGTGACAGTGTGTTACCATGACTACAGCTGTGACAGTGTGTTACCATGACTACAGTGTGTTACCATGACTACAGCTGTGACAGTGTGTTACCATGGTTACAGCTGTGACAGTGTGTTACCATGACTACAGCTGTGACAGTGTGTTACCATGGTTACAGCTGTGACAGTGTGTTACCATGGTTACAGCTGTGACAGTGTGTTATCATGGCTACAGCTGTGACAGTGTGTTACCATTAATATAGCTGTAACAGTGTGTTACCATGGTTACAGTGTGACAGTGTGTTACCATCGCTACAGCTGTGACAGTGTGTTACCGTGACTACAGCTGTGACAGTGTTATCATGGTTACAGTGTGATAGTGTGTTACCATGGTTACAGTGTGATAGTGTGTTACCATGGTTACAGCTTGACAGTGTGTTACCATGGCTACAGCTGTGACAGTGTGTTACCATGACTACAGCTGTGACATTGTGTTACCATGGTTAAAGTGTGACAGTGTGTTACCATGGTTAAAGTGTGACAGTGTGTTACCATGACTACAGTGTGACTGTTACCATGACTACAGTGTGACTGTTACCATGACTACAGTGTGACAGTGTGTTACCATGACTACAGTGTGGCTGTGTTACCATGACTACAGTGTGATAGTGTGTTACCATGGTTACAGCCGTGACAGTGTGTTACCATGACTACAGTGTGACAGTGTTACCATGACTACAGTGTGACAGTGTTTTACCATGACTACAGCTGTGACAGTGTGTTACCATGACTACAGTGTGACTGTTACCATGACTACAGTGTGACAGTGTGTTACCATGACTACAGTGTGGCTGTGTTACCATGACTACAGTGTGATAGTGTGTTACCATGGTTACAGCTGTGACAGCGTGTTACCATGACTACAGTGTGACAGTATGTTACCATGACTACAGCTGTGACAGTGTGTTACCATGACTACAGCCGTGACCGTGTGTTACCATGACTACAGCTGTGACAGTGTGTTACCATGACTACAGTGTGACTGTGTTACCATGACTACAGTGTGATAGTGTGTTACCATGGTTACAGTGTGACAGTTTGTTACCATGACTACAGCTGTGACAGTGTGTTACCATGGTTACAGTGTGACAGTTTGTTACCATGACTACAGATGTGACAGTGTGTTACCATGGTTACAGTGTGACAGTTTGTTACCATGGCTACAGCTCTGACAGTGTGTTACCATGACTACAGCTGTGACAGTTTGTTACCATGGTTACAGTGTGACAATATGTTACCATGACTACAGCTGTGACAGTGTGTTACCAAGACTACAGTGTGACAGTGTGTTACCATGGCTACAGTGTGACAGTTTGTTACCATGGTTACAGCTGTGACAGTGTGGTACCATGACTACAGTGTGATAGTTTGTTACCATGGCTACAGTGTGTTACCATGACTACAGTGTTACAGTGTGTAACCATGACCACAGTATAACAGTGTGTTACCATGACTACAGTGTGACAGTGTGTTACCATGACTACAGTTTGACAGTGTGTTACAATGACTACAGTGTGACAGTGTGTTACTATGGTTACAGTGTGACAGTGTGTTACCATGACTACAGTGTGACAGTGTGTTACCATGGTTACAGTGTGACAGTGTGTTACCATGACTACAGTGTGACATTGTGTTACCATGGCTACAGTGTGACAGTGTGTTACCATGGTTACAGCTGTGACATTGTGTTACCATGGTTACAGTGTGACAGTGTGTTACCATGGCTACAGCTGTGACAGTGTGTTACCATGGTTACAGTGTGATAGTGTGTTACCATGGTTACAGCGTGACGGTGTGTTACCATGGCTACAGCTGTGACAGTGTGTTACCATGACTACAGCTGAGACAGTGTGTTACCATGGTTAAAGTTTGACAGTGTGTTACCATGACTACAGCTGTGACAGTGTGTTACCATGACTACAGTGTGACTGTGTTACCATGACTACAGTGTGATAGTGTGTTACCATGGTTACAGCTGTGACAGTGTGTTACAATGACTACAGTGTGACAGTGTTGCCATGACTACAGTGTGACAGTGTTTTACCATGGCTACAGCTGTGACAGTGTGTTACCATGACTACAGCTGTGACAGTGTGTTACCATGACTACAGCTGTAACAGTGTGTTACCATGGTTACAGTGTGACTGTGTTACCATGACTACAGTGTGATAGTGTGTTACCATGGTTACAGCTGTGACAGTGTGTTACCATGACTACAGCTGTGACAGTGTGTTACCATGGTTACAGTGTGACAGTGTGTTACCATGACTACAGTGTGACAGTGTGTTACCATGACTACAGCTGTGACAGTGTGTTACCATGACTACAGTGTGACAGTGTGTTACCATAATTACAGTGTGACAGTGTGTTACCATGACTACAGCTGTGACAGTGTGTTACCATGGCTACAGCTGTGACAGTGTGTTACCATGACTACAGCTGTGACAGTGTGTTACCATGGTTACAGTGTGACAGTGTGTTACCATGACTACAGTGTGACAGTGTGTTACCATGGCTACAGCTGTGACAGTCTGTTACCATGACTACAGTGTGACAGTGTGTTACCCTGACTACAGTGTGACAGTGTGTTACCATGGTTACAGTGTGACAGTGTGTTACCATGACTACAGTGTGACAGTGTGTTACCATGACTACAGTGTGACAGTGTGTTACCATGGTTACAGTGTGACAATATGTTACCATGACTAGAGCTGTGACAGTGTGTTACCAAGACTACAGTGTGACAGTGTGTTACCATGGTTACAGCTGTGACAGTGTGGTACCATGACTACAGTGTGATAGTTTGTTACCATGGCTACAGTGTGTTACCATGACTACAGTGTTACAGTGTGTAACCATGACCACAGTATGACAGTGTGTTACCATGACTACAGTGTGACAGTGTGTTACCATGACTACAGTTTGACAGTGTTACAATGACTACAGTGTGACAGTGTGTTACTATGGTTACAGTGTGACAGTGTGTTACCATGACTACAGTGTGACAGTGTGTTACCATGGTTACAGTGTGACAGTGTGTTACCATGACTACAGTGTGACAGTGTGTTACCATGGCTACAGTGTGACAGTGTGTTACCATGGTTACAGCTGTGACATTGTGTTACCATGGTTACAGTGTGACAGTGTGTTACCATGGCTACAGCTGTGACAGTGTGTTACCATGGTTACAGTGTGATAGTGTGTTACCATGGTTACAGCGTGACGGTGTGTTACCATGGCTACAGCTGTGACAGTGTGTTACCATGACTACAGCTGAGACAGTGTGTTACCATGGTTAAAGTTCGACAGTGTGTTACCATGACTACAGCTGTGACAGTGTGTTACCATGACTACAGTGTGACTGTGTTACCATGACTACAGTGTGATAGTGTGTTACCATGGTTACAGCTGTGACAGTGTGTTACCATGACTACAGTGTGACAGTGTTGCCATGACTACAGTGTGACAGTGTTTTACCATGGCTACAGCTGTGACAGTGTGTTACCATGACTACAGCTGTGACAGTGTGTTACCATAACTACAGCTGTAACAGTGTGTTACCATGGTTACAGTGTGACTGTGTTACCATGACTACAGTGTGATAGTGTGTTACCATGGTTACAGCTGTGACAGTGTGTTACCATGACTACAGCTGTGACAGTGTGTTACCATGGTTACAGTGTGACAGTGTGTTACCATGACTACAGTGTGACAGTGTGTTACCATGACTACAGCTGTGACAGTGTGTTACCATGACTACAGTGTGACAGTGTGTTACCATGACTACAGTTTGACAGTGTGTTACCATGACTACAGTGTGACAGTGTGTTACTATGGTTACAGTGTGACCGTTTGTTACCATGACTACAGTGTGACAGTGTGTTACCATGACTACAGTGTGACAGTGTGTTACCATGACTACAGCTGTGACAGTGTGTTACCATGGCTACAGCTGTGACAGTGTGTTACCATGACTACAGCTGTGACAGTGTGTTACCATGGTTACAGTGTGACAGTGTGTTACCATGACTACAGTGTGACAGTGTGTTACCATGGCTACAGCTGTGACAGTCTGTTACCATGACTACAGTGTGACAGTGTGTTACCCTGACTACAGTGTGACAGTGTGTTACCATGGTTACAGTGTGACAGTGTGTTACCATGACTACAGTGTGACAGTGTGTTACCATGACTACAGTGTGACAGTGTGTTACCATGGCTACAGCTCTGACAGTGTGTTACCATGACTACAGCTGTGACAGTTTGTTACCATGGTTACAGTGTGACAATATGTTACCATGACTACAGCTGTGACAGTGTGTTACCAAGACTACAGTGTGACAGTGTGTTACCATGGCTACAGTGTGACAGTTTGTTACCATGGTTACAGCTGTGGCAGTGTGGTACCATGACTACAGTGTGATGGTTTGTTCCCATGGCTACAGTGTGTTACCATGACTACAGTGTTACAGTGTGTAACCATGACTACAGTATGACAGTGTTTTACCATGACTACAGTGTGACAGTGTGTTACCATGACTACAGTTTGACAGTGTGTTACCATGACTACAGTGTGACAGTGTGTTACTATGGTTACAGTGTGACAGTGTGTTACCATGACTACAGTGTGACAGTGTGTTACCATGGTTACAGTGTGATAGTGTTTTACCATGGTTACAGCCTGACAGTGTGTTACCATGGCTACAGCTGTGACAGTGTGTTACCATGACTACAGCTGAGACAGTGTGTTACCATGGTTAAAGTTTGACAGTGTGTTACCATGACTACAGCTGTGACAGTGTGTTACCATGACTACAGTGTGACTGTGTTACCATGACTACAGTGTGATAGTGTGTTACCATGGTTACAGCTGTGACAGTGTGTTACCATGACTACAGTGTGACAGTGTTACCATGACTACAGTGTGACAGTGTTTTACCATGGCTACAGCTGTGACAGTGTGTTACCATGACTACAGCTGTGACAGTGTGTTACCATGACTACAGCTGTAACAGTGTGTTACCATGGTTACAGTGTGACTGTGTTACCATGGCTACAGTGTGTTACCATGACTACAGTGTTACAGTGTGTAACCATGACTACAGTATGACAGTGTGTTACCATGACTACAGTGTGACAGTGTGTTACCATGACTACAGTTTGACAGTGTGTTACAATGACTACAGTGTGACAGTGTGTTACCATGGTTACAGTGTGACAGTGTGTTACCATGACTACAGTGTGACAGTGTGTTACCATGGCTACAGTGTGACAGTGTGTTACCATGGTTACAGCTGTGACATTGTGTTACCATGGTTACAGTGTGACAGTGTGTTACCATGGTTACAGCGTGACGGTGTGTTACCATGGCTACAGCTGTGACAGTGTGTTACCATGACTACAGCTGAGACAGTGTGTTACCATGGTTAAAGTTTGACAGTGTGTTACCATGACTACAGCTGTGACAGTGTGTTACCATGACTACAGTGTGACTGTGTTACCATGACTACAGTGTGATAGTGTGTTACCATGGTTACAGCTGTGACAGTGTGTTACCATGACTACAGTGTGACAGTGTTACCATGACTACAGTGTGACAGTGTGTTACCATGGCTACAGCTGTGACAGTGTTACCATGACTACAGTGTGACAGTGTTTTACCATGGCTACAGCTGTGACAGTGTGTTACCATGACTACAGCTGTGACAGTGTGTTACCATGACTACAGCTGTAACAGTGTGTTACCATGGTTACAGTGTGACTTTGTTACCATGACTACAGTGTGATAGTGTGTTACCATGGTTACAGCTGTGACAGTGTGTTACCATGACTACAGCTGTGACAGTGTGTTACCATGGTTACAGTGTGACAGTGTGTTACCATGACTACAGTGTGACAGTGTGTTACCATGACTACAGCTGTGACAGTGTGTTACCATGACTACAGCTGTGACAGTGTGTTACCATGACTACAGTGTGACAGTGTGTTACCATAACTACAGTGTGACAGTGTGTTACCATGACTACAGCTGTGACAGTGTGTTACCAAGGCTACAGCTGTGACAGTGTGTTACCATGACTACAGCTGTGACAGTGTGTTACCATGGTTACAGTGTGACAGTGTGTTACCATGACTACAGTGTGACAGTCTGTTACCATGGCTACAGCTGTGACAGTTTGTTACCATGGTTACAGTGTGACAGTGTGTTACCCTGACTACAGTGTGACAGTGTGTTACCAAGACTACAGTGTGACAGTGTGTTACCATGGCTACAGTGTGACAGTTTGTTACCATGGTTACAGCTGTGACAGTGTGGTACCATGACTACAGTGTGATAGTTTGTTACCATGGCTACAGTGTGTTACCATGACTACAGTGTTACAGTGTGTAACCATGACTACAGTATGACAGTGTTTTACCATGACTACAGTGTGACAGTGTGTTACCATGACTACAGTTTGACAGTGTGTTACCATGACTACAGTGTGACAGTGTGTTACTATGGTTACAGTGTGACCGTTTGTTACCATGACTACAGTGTGACAGTGTGTTACCATGACTACAGTGTGACAGTGTGTTACCATGACTACAGCTGTGACAGTGTGTTACCATGGCTACAGCTGTGACAGTGTGTTACCATGACTACAGCTGTGACAGTGTGTTACCATGGTTACAGTGTGACAGTGTGTTACCATGACTACAGTGTGACAGTGTGTTACCATGGCTACAGCTGTGACAGTCTGTTACCATGACTACAGTGTGACAGTGTGTTACCCTGACTACAGTGTGACAGTTTGTTACCATGGTTACAGTGTGACAGTGTGTTACCATGACTACAGTGTGACAGTGTGTTACCATGACTACAGTGTGACAGTGTGTTACCATGGCTACAGCTCTGACAGTGTGTTACCATGACTACAGCTGTGACAGTTTGTTACCATGGTTACAGTGTGACAATATGTTACCATGACTACAGCTGTGACAGTGTGTTACCAAGACTACAGTGTGACAGTGTGTTACCATGGCTACAGTGTGACAGTTTGTTACCATGGTTACAGCTGTGACAGTGTGGTACCATGACTACAGTGTGATAGTTTGTTACCATGGCTACAGTTTGTTACCATGACTACAGTGTTACAGTGTGTAACCATGACTACAGTATGACAGTGTTTTACCATGACTACAGTGTGACAGTGTGTTACCATGACTACAGTTTGACAGTGTGTTACCATGACTACAGTGTGACAGTGTGTTACTATGGTTACAGTGTGACAGTGTGTTACCATGACTACAGTGTGACAGTGTGTTACCATGGTTACAGTGTGATAGTGTGTTACCATGGTTACAGCGTGACAGTGTGTTACCATGGCTACAGCTGTGACAGTGTGTTACCATGACTACAGCTGAGACAGTGTATTACCATGGTTAAAGTTTGACAGTGTGTTACCATGACTACAGCTGTGACAGTGTGTTACCATGACTACAGTGTGACTGTGTTACCATGACTACAGTGTGATAGTGTGTTACCATGGTTACAGCTGTGACAGTGTGTTACCATGACTACAGTGTGACAGTGTTACCATGACTACAGTGTGACAGTGTTTTACCATGGCTACAGCTGTGACAGTGTGTTACCATGACTACAGCTGTGACAGTGTGTTACCATGACTACAGCTGTAACAGTGTGTTACCATGGTTACAGTGTGACTGTGTTACCATGACTACAGTGTGATAGTGTGTTACCATGGTTACAGCTGTGACAGTGTGTTACCATGACTACAGCTGTGACAGTGTGTTACCATGGTTACAGTGTGACAGTGTGTTACCATGACTACAGTGTGACAGTGTGTTACCGTGACTACAGCTGTGACAGTGTGTTACCATGACTACAGTGTGACAGTGTGTTACCATGACTACAGTGTGACAGTGTGTTACCATGACTACAGCTGTGACAGTGTGTTACCATAGCTACAGCTTTGACAGTGTGTTACCATGACTACAGCTGTGACAGTGTGTTACCATGACTACAGTGTGACAGTGTGTTACCATGGCTACAGCTCTGACAGTCTGTTACCATGACTACAGTGTGACAGTGTGTTACCCTGACTACAGTGTGACAGTGTGTTACCATGGTTACAGTGTGACAGTGTGTTACCATGACTACAGTGTGACAGTGTGTTACCATGACTACAGTGTGACAGTGTGTTACCATGGTTACAGTGTGACAGTGTGTTACCATGGCTACAGTGTGACAGTGTGTTACCATGGTTACAGTGTGACAGTGTGTTACCATGACTACAGTGTGACAGTGTGTTACCATGGTTACAGTGTGACAGTGTGTTACCATGACTACAGTGTGTTACCATGACTACAGTGTGACAGTGTGTTACCATGACTACAGTGTGACAGTGTGTTACCATGGTTACAGTGTGACAGTGTGTTACCATGGTTACAGTGTGACAGTGTGTTACCATGACTACAGTGTGACAGTGTGTTACCATGGTTACAGTGTGACAGTGTGTTACCATGGTTACAGTGTGTTACCATGACTACAGTGTGACAGTGTGTTACCATGACTACAGTGTGACAGTGTGTTACCATGGTTACAGTGTGACAGTGTGTTACCATGGCTACAGTGTGACAGTGTGCTACCATGGTTACAGTGTGACAGTGTGTTACCATGACTACAGTGTGACAGTGTGTTACCATGGTTAGAGTGTGACAGTGTGTTGCCATGACTACAGATTGACAGTTTGTTACCATGGTTACAGTGTGACAGTGTGATACCATGGTTACAGTGTAACAGTGTGTTACCATGGTTACAGTGTGACAGTGTGTTACCATGACTACAGTGTTACAGTGTGTTACCATGGCTACAGCTGTGACAGTCTGTTACCATGACTACAGTGTGACAGTGTGTTACCCTGACTACAGTGTGACAGTGTGTTACCATGGTTACAGCGTGACAGTGTGTTACCATGACTACAGTGTGACAGTGTGTTACCATGACTACAGTGTGACAGTGTATTACCATGGTTACAGTGTGACAGTGTGTTACCATGGCTACAGTGTGACAGTGTGTTACCATGGTTACAGTGTGACAGTGTGTTACCATGGCTACAGTGTGACAGTGTGTTACCATGACTACAGCTGTTACAGTGTGTTACCATAGCTACAGTGTGACAGTGTGTTACCATGACTACAGTGTGACAGTGTGTTACCATGGCTACAGTGTGACAGTGTGTTACCATGACTACAGATTGACAGTTTGTTACCATGGTTACAGTGTGACAGTGTGATACCATGGTTACAGTGTGACAGTGTGATACCATGGTTACAGTGTGACAGTGTGATACCTTGGCTACAGCGTGTTATTTAGTTGACTCCTGTTAGCTGTGAACAGAGCCTACTGACTGGACAGGAGCTTTTAGAGATCGGTCAGCGCTTTATGAAAACGTTCTGCACAATAAAAACACAAACGGAGTCGATTTTGAGGCTTTTGTTAGAGATTTGGATCAAACTGACTGAGTTGTGTTTATGGAAGATGCTGTGTTCCCAGTGTCCACCAGAGGGAGCTGTGACCTGCTTTAGACCTGGTTTAAGACCTGGTTTAGACCTGGTTTAGACCTGGTTTAGACCTGGTTCAGACCTGGTTTAGACCTGCTTTAGATCTAGTTTAGATCTAGTTTAGTTCTGGTTCAGACCCATTTTAGTCCTGGTTTAGTCCTGGTTTAGACCTGTTTAGTCCTGGTTTAGTCCTGGTTTAGTCCTGGTTTAGACCTGTTTAGTCCTGTTTAGTCCTGTGACTCTGGGTTATGTTTATTGAAGCCGCTGTGTTCCCAGTGTCCACCAGAGGGAGCTGTGCCACAGGCTTCTGCCTCTTTCAGCTGGTGTTCAGGGGGACTCCCAGGTGTTCAGGGGGACGTCCCAGGTGTTCAGGGGACGTCCCAGGTGTTCAGGGGGACGTCCCAGGTGTTCAGGGGGACGTCCCAGGTGTTCAGGGGACGTCCCAGGTGTTCAGGGGGACGTCCGGACCCTTAAACCCGATCCTCCTGAACACGCACGTCTCACCGCAGAAGCAGCTCCACAATTTTAAAATAATAAATAATAAATACTTTGGTTTAAGTCTGATAAAGACCAAAAGAATCAGATGAAATACAAACACATTTCCCTCCTTTCTGTTTTGTCTTTGACATTTGTTTGTCTCTTTCTTTCTGGAGTTATTTGTTTATCTGTTTCCAAGGTAACTGCCACGCTCTGACCTTTCACCTCGGTAACTGCCACGCTCTGACCTTTCACCTCGGTAACTGCCACGCTCTGACCTTTCACCTCGGTAACTGCCACGCTCTGACCTTTCACCTCGGTAACTGCCACGCTCTGACCTTTCACCTCGGTAACTGCCACACTCTGACCTTTCACCTCGGTAACTGCCACGCTCTGACCTTTCACCTCGGTAAATGCCACGCTCTGACCTTTCACCTCGGTAACTGCCACGCTCTGACCTTTCACCTCGGTAACTGCCACGCTCTGACCTTTCACCTCGGTAACTGCCACGCTCTGACCTTTCACCTCGGTAACTGCCACGCTCTGACCTTTCACCTCGGTAACTGCCACGCTCTGACCTTTCACCTCGGTAACTGCCACGCTCTGACCTTTCACCTCGGTAACTGCCACGCTCTGACCTTTCACCTCGGTAAATGCCACGCTCTGACCTTTCACCTCGGTAACTGCCACACTCTGACCTTTCACCTCGGTAACTGCCACGCTCTGACCTTTCACCTCGGTAACTGCCACGCTCTGACCTTTCACCTCGGTAACTGCCACGCTCTGACCTTTCACCTCGGTAAATGCCACGCTCTGACCTTTCACCTCGGTAACTGCCACACTCTGACCTTTCACCTCGGTAACTGCCACGCTCTGACCTTTCACCTCGGTAAATGCCACGCTCTGACCTTTCACCTCGGTAACTGCCACACTCTGACCTTTCACCTCGGTAACTGCCACGCTCTGACCTTTCACCTCGGTAAATGCCACGCTCTGACCTTTCACCTCGGTAACTGCCACGCTCTGACCTTTCACCTCGGTAACTGCCACGCTCTGACCTTTCACCTCGGTAACTGCCACGCTCTGACCTTTCACCTCGGTAAATGCCACGCTCTGACCTTTCACCTCGGTAAATGCCACGCTCTGACCTTTCACCTCGGTAACTGCCACGCTCTGACCTTTCACCTCGGTAAATGCCACGCTCTGACCTTTCACCTCGGTAACTGCCACGCTCTGACCTTTCACCTCGGTAACTGCCACGCTCTGACCTTTCACCTCGGTAACTGCCACGCTCTGACCTTTCACCTCGGTAACTGCCACGCTCTGACCTTTCACCTCGGTAACTGCCACGCTCTGACCTTTCACCTCGGTAACTGCCACGCTCTGACCTTTCACCTCGGTAAATGCCACGCTCTGACCTTTCACCTCGGTAACTGCCACGCTCTGACCTTTCACCTCGGTAAATGCCACGCTCTGACCTTTCACCTCGGTAACTGCCACGCTCTGACCTTTCACCTCGGTAAATGCCACGCTCTGACCTTTCACCTCGGTAACTGCCACGCTCTGACCTTTCACCTCGGTAACTGCCACGCTCTGACCTTTCACCTCGGTAACTGCCACGCTCTGACCTTTCACCTCGGTAAATGCCACGCTCTGACCTTTCACCTCGGTAACTGCCACGCTCTGACCTTTCACCTCGGTAACTGCCACGCTCTGACCTTTCACCTCGGTAACTGCCACGCTCTGACCTTTCACCTCGGTAAATGCCACGCTCTGACCTTTCACCTCGGTAACTGCCACGCTCTGACCTTTCACCTCGGTAAATGCCACGCTCTGACCTTTCACCTCGGTAACTGCCACGCTCTGACCTTTCACCTCGGTAACTGCCACGCTCTGACCTTTCACCTCGGTAAATGCCACGCTCTGACCTTTCACCTCGGTAACTGCCACGCTCTGACCTTTCACCTCGGTAAATGCCACGCTCTGACCTTTCACCTCGGTAAATGCCACGCTCTGACCTTTCACCTCGGTAACTGCCACGCTCTGACCTTTCACCTCGGTAACTGCCACGCTCTGACCTTTCACCTCGGTAACTGCCACGCTCTGACCTTTCACCTCGGTAAATGCCACGCTCTGACCTTTCACCTCGGTAACTGCCACGCTCTGACCTTTCACCTCGGTAACTGCCACGCTCTGACCTTTCACCTCGGTAACTGCCACGCTCTGACCTTTCACCTCGGTAAATGCCACGCTCTGACCTTTCACCTCGGTAACTGCCACGCTCTGACCTTTCACCTCGGTAACTGCCACGCTCTGACCTTTCACCTCGGTAACTGCCACGCTCTGACCTTTCACCTCGGTAAATGCCACGCTGTTTCTGCAGAAGTGACTCCTCGTCGAGCTGCGGTTTGACCTTTAACAGGTTTATGGCCCACGGGGGGTGAGAGCAGGAAGGACATTCAGCTTTATTAGACACGAGGGTGAGAGAGAAGGACGGACATTCAGCAAACTGTGAGAAGGGATTTGAACCCACGACACTGCGGCCTGGAGCGTGGCATATGTGCTGACGCCTCAACCCAGACATGTCCAACTCAGGCCTGGGAGCCAAATTTGGCCCGCGATATAATTATATTTGGCTCTCCACCGTGGTGCAGGCGCCGCTAAGACTACGAATCCCAGAATGCTTTGCAAAGGGACGAGAGCAGCGGCTTTCAAGCTTCGTCCGGGGAGTGGAAACTTCCCCTCACAGAGGAACCTTTAGGACTCAGACCCAGGCCTGGGAACCTTTAGGACTCAGACCCAGGCCTGGGACAACCACTGGAACAGAACTCTTCGAGGACATGTCCAAATGTCTTGGGTCTTGGGACTGACTCGTGGGACTGAGGACACATGGTGCGCCCGCGATGTGCGCTCAAAAGAGTGGACGTGTCCAAATATCTCAGTCAAATGAGACATTTGGACACGTCCCGCCTCTGTCCCGCCTCTGTCCCGCCTCTGTCCCGCCTCTGTCCCTCCTCTGTCCCTCCTCTGTCCCGCCTCTCAGGGCTTTAAATCACGAGAGCTCCAGATTCTTGTCTCACTTGTTTGGGTTTCCTCGAGTCGTGGGCCGTGTCCCTCAGTGTTACGAGTTCAAGTGTTTTTATCTTGAATCGGTTCAGACTCGGTTCAGACCCGGTTCAGACCCGGTTCAGACCCGGTTCAGACTCGGTTCAGACCCGGTTCAGACCCGGTTCAGACCCGGTTCAGACCTGGTTCTCTTCTGGTTGCAGAGCGCGGAGCCCGAGTCCCAGTGGGTGGAGGATCTTCTGCAGACGCACACGTCTCGAGTCCGGGACATCGAGATCCTGACGGGTCTGGACCTGTTCAGATCCACCAACATGACCCAAGTCCAGGTCCTAAGACTCAAGACCCGGATGCAGAGCTTCGAAGTGGACGACTAAAACACGTCACATATTTAAAAACACACAAATGTATGAAATATAAGCTCAAAAAGTACTGAGAATGTGCTATAGTAACACTAGAGGGACCTGTTGCCGTGGCAATTACAGCGGCCATCTTGTGATTGGAAGAGCATAAACGTATAGCGGTTTATTTGACCCGTGACTGACATTTTCACCTAAAAACATTTAACTGTTTTTTTTTTTATTTTACACAGAACTAAAGTGACCAAAACACACGGACACACTAAAGTGACCAAAACACACGGACACACTAAAGTGACCACAACACACGGACACACTAAAGTGACCAAAACACACGGACACACTAAAGTGACCACAACACACGGACACACTAAAGTGACCACAACACACGGACACACTAAAGTGACCACAACACACGGACACACTAAAGTGACCACAGCACAACACACGGACACACTAAAGTGACCACAACACACGG
This sequence comes from Eucyclogobius newberryi, assembly GCF_026437365.1. Taxonomy (NCBI): domain Eukaryota; kingdom Metazoa; phylum Chordata; class Actinopteri; order Gobiiformes; family Gobiidae; genus Eucyclogobius; species Eucyclogobius newberryi. Next base: position 34,778,377 of record NW_027315790.1, read on the forward strand.
ACACACTAAAGTGACCACAACACAGCACACGGACACACTAAGTGACCACAACACACGGACACACTAAAGTGACCAAAACACACGGACACACTAAAGTGACCAAAACACACGGACACACTAAAGTGACCAAAACACACGGACACACTAAAGTGACCACAACACACGGACACACTAAAGTGACCACAACACAACACACGGACACACTAAAGTGACCACAACACACGGACACACTAAAGTGACCACAGCACAACACACGGACACACTAAAGTGACCACAACACAGCACACGGACACACTAAAGTGACCACAACACACGGACACACTAAAGTGACCACAGCACAGCACATGGACACACTAAAGTGACCACAACACACGGACACACTAAAGTGACCACAACACACGGACACACTAAAGTGACCACAGCACAGCACACGGACACACTAAAGTGACCACAACACACGGACACACTAAAGTGACCACAACACACGGACACACTAAAGTGACCACAGCACAGCACATGGACACACTAAAGTGACCACAACACACGGACACACTAAAGTGACCACAACACACGGACACACTAAAGTGACCACAGCACAGCACACGGACACACTAAAGTGACCACAGCACAGCACATGGACACACTAAAGTGACCACAACACACGGACACACTAAAGTGACCACAACACACGGACACACTAAAGTGACCACAGCACAGCACACGGACACACTAAAGTGACCACAACACATGGACACACTAAAGTGACCAGTTCTTCAGTAGAATATTACAGTAACAACATGGTTGCCATGGCAATGATCTCTTTGGTCTTCTATTCACCACAGGGGGCAGCGCGAGGTTTTTACCAGGTTCAACTTGTTTTTTGTGTTTAAAGGTGCACTATGTAACTTTTCTGGTGCTCGTCTCCATGGAGATTAGGTATAAGTTAGTAGTTTAACGCCTTCGGTCTTTGCAACACAAAAGCTTTTTCCTTGTTTCAGTTCCTGACTGAAGTGAATGTTCCACAGAACGGCATTAAAAGAACCTCCAATCACCTGCGTCCTCACTGTGAGCTGACCCGTGGCCTGTTGCTCGTCTCCATGGAGATGAATACATTTAGGTAATGCCATACTGTGGAGCATTCCAGTAGTTTCCACCAGAAAAGTGACGTTGTGAACCTGACTCAGTGACTCTTCACTTTTCTGTCCAAGATTAAGTCTAATTTCTAAAATGTTTTGATGTGAAAAGCAGTAAATATATTTTCATGTGAATCTTTGTTTAGTTTTGTCAAATAAAAACAAATTAAAGTGTCGTCGTGTCGCTTTTCTGTCGCTGACTCTGGCACCAGCAGGAGGCTTGTCCATGTTTAGTCCTGACTCTGGCACCAGCAGGAGGCCGGTCCATGTTTAGTCCTGACTCTGGCACCAGCAGGAGGCCGCTCCATGTTTAGTCCTGACTCTGGCACCAGCAGGAGGCCGGTCCATGTTTAGTCCTGACTCTGGCACCAGCAGGAGGCCGGTCCTTGTTTAGTCCTGACTCTGGCACCAGCAGGAGGCCGGTCCATGTTTAGTCCTGACTCTGGCACCAGCAGGAGGCCGGTCCATGTTTAGTCCTGACTCTGGCACCTGCAGGAGGCCGGTCCATGTTTAGTCCTGACTCTGGCACCAGCAGGAGGCCGGTCCATGTTTAGTCCTGACTCTGGCACCAGCAGGAGGCCGGTCCATGTTTAGTCCTGACTCTGGCACCAGCAGGAGGCCGCTCCATGTTTAGTCCTGACTCTGGCACCAGCAGGAGGCCGGTCCTTGTTTAGTCCTGACTCTGGCACCAGCAGGAGGCCGGTCCATGTTGATGCAACAGATGCAAATATTCCTCAAATCATCAAAAATAAAAAAGTACATACAAATAAATAAAGTGGAGCAAAGAACACGCTTTACAGTTATAGTAGTATTAATGTGGGAGGAGCCGCATTAGTAGAATTAAAAATAATATAAATTCCACAACGCAAAAAATAAAGAGCGGACTCACTTTGCACCAGTAACTGACAAAACTGTCCATGAGATCATCACAGTCTGAGTTCATCTACAGCTGCTCCATGTGTCACCTCCAGATTTATAAAGTCTGTGTTTGCATCACTCACATAGTTAACATGTGACATCACAAATGACATCCTCCTGAACACTGACACGGGCAAAGCCTCAGTCTTAATTCTGTTAGATCTGATGCTGCTTTTGACACTGTCCATCATGTGACCCTCTTACAGAGACTAGAGGACTGGACACCACTGGCCCCGCCCTAAACTGGTTAAGGTCCTATCTGGAAGACAGGAAGTACTTTGTGTCCCAGACCTGTGGGGGCCCCAAGGGTCAGTCCTGGGTCCCCTTTTGTTCAACCTCTACATGCTGCAGTTAGGTCACATGATACGCAGTGAAAATGTGCAGACGAGTCAGATCTATGTTTTACTGTCGCAGGTGAATCTGGACCAGTGGATTCACTCTGTCACTGCATCCAACAGATCAGTGTGTGGACCGGCCTCCTGCAGGTGCCAGAGGGCCTCCTGCTGGTGCCAGAGGTTCTCCTGCTGGTGCCAGAGGACCTCCTGCTGGTGCCAGAGGACCTCCTGCTGGTGCCAGAGGCCTCCTGCAGGTGCAAGAGGGCCTCCTGCTGGTGCCAGAGGCCTCCTGCTGGTGCCAGAGGGCCAAATCATGTTTTTTGCCCCAAAGAAACAAAGAGAAAGTGTCAGCGTCACCTCCAGAGTCTCTAAAATCTACAAACCAAGTTATAAATCTGGGGGTAATAATGGACTCAGACTTGAACTTTAACACGTCAAATCAATAACATCAGCAGCTTTTTACCATCTAAAACACATTGCCAAAATCAAAAATATAGTGTCTAAACCAGATTTAGAGAGACTTATCCATGCGTTTGTCTCCAGTAGATTAGACTATACCGGTCTCTCCAAACGAGCTGTAAAACAGTTGTGTGAAGCACTTTGAATTGCCTTGTGTGCTCTACAAATAACCTTGCCTTGAAGTAATTATGTATTTTTACTGCGTTTTGAAGTCACACTTTACCCAAGCATAAAATGTGAGATTATCTGCGCTCTGCTCTCGACCTATCAGCGATCTCCTGGTCACATGGTCCAAAGTTCAGACTCTGAGACCAGACTACAAGGGCTGTATCAAGAGCCGGGATCAAGAGCCGCCGGGATCAAGAACAGAGGACATGGGGCTTCTGCAGGAGACGAGAAAGAGGAAGAAGATCATTGTGAGTGTTCTGGTCCAGTGTGTGTGTGGAAGTGTGTGTGTGGAAGTGTGTGTGGAAGTGTGTGTGTGGAAGTGTGTGTGTGGAAGTGTGTGTGTGGAAGTGTGTGTGGAAGTGTGTGTGGAAGTGTGTGTGTGGAAGTGTGTGTGTGGAAGTGTGTGTGTGGAAGTGTGTGTGTGGAAGTGTGTGTGTGGAAGTGTGTGTGTGGAAGTGTGTGTGGAAGTGTGTGTGTGGAAGTGTGTGTGTGGAAGTGTGTGTGTGGAAGTGTGTGTGGAAGTGTGTGTGTGGAAGTGTGTGTGTGGAAGTGTGTGCGGAAATGTGTGCGGTAGTGTGTGTGTGGAAGTGTGTGTGGAAGTGTGTGTGTGGAAGTGTGTGTGTGGAAGTGTGTGTGGAAGTGTGTGTGTGGAAGTGTGTGTGGAAGTGTGTGTGTGGAAGTGTGTGTGTGGAAGTGTGTGTGTGGAAGTGTGTGTGGAAGTGTGTGTGTGGAAGTGTGTGTGGAAGTGTGTGTGGAAGTGTGTGTGTGGAAGTGTGTGTGGAAGTGTGTGTGTGGAAGTGTGTGTGGAAGTGTGTGTGGAAGTGTGTGTGTGGAAGTGTGTGTGTGGAAGTGTGTGTGTGGAAGTGTGTGTGTGGAAGTGTGTGTGTGGAAGTGTGTGTGGAAGTGTGTGTGTGGAAGTGTGTGTGGAAGTGTGTGTGGAAGTGTGTGTGTGGAAGTGTGTGTGTGGAAGTGTGTGTGTGGAAGTGTGTGTGGAAGTGTGTGTGTGGAAGTGTGTGTGGAAGTGTGTGTGTGGAAGTGTGTGTGTGGAAGTGTGTGTGTGGAAGTGTGTGTGTGGAAGTGTGTGTGGAAGTGTGTGTGTGGAAGTGTGTGTGTGGAAGTGTGTGTGTGGAAGTGTGTGTGTGGAAGTGTGTGTGTGGAAGTGTGTGTGGAAGTGTGTGTGTGGAAGTGTGTGTGTGGAAGTGTGTGTGGAAGTGTGTGTGGAAGTGTGTGTGTGGAAGTGTGTGTGTGGAAGTGTGTGTGGAAGTGTGTGTGTGGAAGTGTGTGTGGAAGTGTGTGTGGAAGTGTGTGTGTGGAAGTGTGTGTGGAAGTGTGTGTGGAAGTGTGTGTGTGGAAGTGTGTGTGTGGAAGTGTGTGTGTGGAAGTGTGTGTGTGGAAGTGTGTGTGTGGAAGTGTGTGGAAGTGTGTGTGTGGAAGTGTGTGTGTGGAAGTGTCTGTGTGGAAGTGTGTGTGGAAGTGTGTGTGTGGAAGTGTGTGTGGAAGTGTGTGTGTGGAAGTGTGTGTGTGGAAGTGTGTGTGTGGAAGTGTGTGTGGAAGTGTGTGTGTGGAAGTGTGTGTGGAAGTGTGTGTGTGGAAGTGTGTGTGTGGAAGTGTGTGTGGAAGTGTGTGTGGAAGTGTGTGTGTGGAAGTGTGTGTGTGGAAGTGTGTGTGTGGAAGTGTGTGTGGAAGTGTGTGTGGAAGTGTGTGTGGAAGTGTATGTGGAAGTGTGTGCGGAAGTGTGTGTGGAAATGTGTGCGGAAGTGTGTGCGGAAATGTGTGCGGTAGTGTGTGTGTGTGGAAGTGTGTGTGTGGAAGTGTGTGCGGAAGTGTGTGTGGAAGTGTGTGTGTGGAAGTGTGTGTGTGGAAGTGTGTGTGTGGAAGTGTGTGTGTGGAAGTGTGTGTGGAAGTGTGTGTGTGGAAGTGTGTGTGTGGAAGTGTGTGTGTGGAAGTGTGTGTGTGGAAGTGTGTGTGGAAGTGTGTGTGGAAGTGTGTGTGTGGAAGTGTGTGTGGAAGTGTGTGTGGAAGTGTGTGTGTGGAAGTGTGTGTGGAAGTGTGTGTGTGGAAGTGTGTGTGGAAGTGTGTGTGGAAGTGTGTGTGTGGAAGTGTGTGTGTGGAAGTGTGTGTGTGGAAGTGTGTGTGGAAGTGTGTGTGTGGAAGTGTGTGTGGAAGTGTGTGTGGAAGTGTGTGCGGAAATGTGTGCGGTAGTGTGTGTGTGGAAGTGTGTGTGTGGAAGTGTGTGTGTGGAAGTGTGTGTGGAAGTGTGTGTGTGGAAGTGTGTGTGGAAGTGTGTGTGTGGAAGTGTGTGTGTGGAAGTGTGTGTGTGGAAGTGTGTGTGGAAGTGTGTGTGTGGAAGTGTGTGTGTGGAAGTGTGTGTGGAAGTGTGTGTGGAAGTGTGTGTGTGGAAGTGTGTGTGGAAGTGTGTGTGTGGAAGTGTGTGTGGAAGTGTGTGTGGAAGTGTGTGTGTGGAAGTGTGTGTGTGGAAGTGTGTGTGTGGAAGTGTGTGTGGAAGTGTGTGTGTGGAAGTGTGTGTGGAAGTGTGTGTGGAAGTGTGTGTGTGGAAGTGTGTGTGTGGAAGTGTGTGTGTGGAAGTGTGTGTGTGGAAGTGTGTGTGTGGAAGTGTGTGTGGAAGTGTGTGTGTGGAAGTGTGTGTGTGGAAGTGTGTGTGGAAGTGTGTGTGGAAGTGTGTGTGTGGAAGTGTGTGTGTGGAAGTGTGTGTGTGGAAGTGTGTGTGGAAGTGTGTGTGGAAGTGTGTGTGGAAGTGTATGTGGAAGTGTGTGCGGAAGTGTGTGTGGAAATGTGTGCGGAAGTGTGTGCGGAAATGTGTGCGGTAGTGTGTGTGTGTGGAAGTGTGTGTGTGGAAGTGTGTGCGGAAGTGTGTGTGGAAGTGTGTGTGTGGAAGTGTGTGTGTGGAAGTGTGTGTGGAAGTGTGTGTGTGGAAGTGTGTGTGGAAGTGTGTGTGGAAGTGTGTGTGTGGAAGTGTGTGTGGAAGTGTGTGTGGAAGTGTGTGTGTGGAAGTGTGTGTGTGGAAGTGTGTGTGTGGAAGTGTGTGTGTGGAAGTGTGTGTGGAAGTGTGTGTGTGGAAGTGTGTGTGTGGAAGTGTGTGTGGAAGTGTGTGTGGAAGTGTGTGTGTGGAAGTGTGTGTGTGGAAGTGTGTGTGGAAGTGTGTGTGGAAGTGTGTGTGGAAGTGTGTGCGGAAATGTGTGCGGTAGTGTGTGTGTGTGGAAGTGTGTGTGTGGAAGTGTGTGCGGAAGTGTGTGTGGAAGTGTGTGTGTGGAAGTGTGTGTGTGGAAGTGTGTGTGGAAGTGTGTGTGTGGAAGTGTGTGTGGAAGTGTGTGTGGAAGTGTGTGTGTGGAAGTGTGTGTGTGGAAGTGTGTGTGGAAGTGTGTGTGTGGAAGTGTGTGTGGAAGTGTGTGTGTGGAAGTGTGTGTGTGGAAGTGTGTGTGTGGAAGTGTGTGTGTGGAAGTGTGTGTGGAAGTGTGTGTGGAAGTGTGTGTGTGGAAGTGTGTGTGGAAGTGTGTGTGGAAGTGTGTGTGTGGAAGTGTGTGTGGAAGTGTGTGTGTGGAAGTGTGTGTGGAAGTGTGTGTGGAAGTGTGTGTGTGGAAGTGTGTGTGTGGAAGTGTGTGTGTGGAAGTGTGTGTGTGGAAGTGTGTGTGGAAGTGTGTGTGTGGAAGTGTGTGTGGAAGTGTGTGTGGAAGTGTGTGTGTGGAAGTGTGTGTGTGGAAGTGTGTGTGTGGAAGTGTGTGTGGAAGTGTGTGTGTGGAAGTGTGTGTGGAAGTGTGTGTGTGGAAGTGTGTGTGTGGAAGTGTGTGTGTGGAAGTGTGTGTGGAAGTGTGTGTGTGGAAGTGTGTGTGGAAGTGTGTGTGTGGAAGTGTGTGTGTGGAAGTGTGTGTGTGGAAGTGTGTGTGTGGAAGTGTGTGTGGAAGTGTGTGTGGAAGTGTGTGTGTGGAAGTGTGTGTGGAAGTGTGTGTGGAAGTGTGTGTGTGGAAGTGTGTGTGGAAGTGTGTGTGTGGAAGTGTGTGTGGAAGTGTGTGTGGAAGTGTGTGTGTGGAAGTGTGTGTGTGGAAGTGTGTGTGTGGAAGTGTGTGTGGAAGTGTGTGTGTGGAAGTGTGTGTGGAAGTGTGTGTGGAAGTGTGTGTGTGGAAGTGTGTGTGTGGAAGTGTGTGTGTGGAAGTGTGTGTGGAAGTGTGTGTGTGGAAGTGTGTGTGGAAGTGTGTGTGTGGAAGTGTGTGTGTGGAAGTGTGTGTGTGTGGAAGTGTGTGTGGAAGTGTGTGTGTGGAAGTGTGTGTGTGGAAGTGTGTGTGTGGAAGTGTGTGTGGAAGTGTGTGTGGAAGTGTGTGTGTGGAAGTGTGTGTGGAAGTGTGTGTGTGGAAGTGTGTGTGTGGAAGTGTGTGTGGAAGTGTGTGTGTGGAAGTGTGTGTGTGGAAGTGTGTGTGTGGAAGTGTGAGTGGAAGTGTGTGTGGAAGTGTGTGTGGAAGTGTGTGCGGAAGTGTGTGTGGAAATGTGTGCGGAAGTGTGTGCGGAAATGTGTGCGGTAGTGTGTGTGTGGAAGTGTGTGTGTGGAAGTGTGTGTGTGGAAGTGTGTGCGGAAGTGTGTGTGGAAGTGTGTGTGTGGAAGTGTGTGTGTGGAAGTGTGTGTGGAAGTGTGTGTGTGGAAGTGTGTGTGGAAGTGTGTGTGGAAGTGTGTGTGTGGAAGTGTGTGTGGAAGTGTGTGCGGAAGTGTGTGTGTGGAAGTGTGTGTGGAAGTGTGTGTGTGGAAGTGTGTGCGGAAGTGTGTGTGGAAGTGTGTGTGTGGAAGTGTGTGTGTGGAAGTGTGTGCGGAAGTGTGTGTGGAAGTGTGTGTGTGGAAGTGTGTGTGTGGAAGTGTGTGTGGAAGTGTGTGTGTGGAAGTGTGTGTGGAAGTGTGTGTGGAAGTGTGTGTGTGGAAGTGTGTGTGGAAGTGTGTGCGGAAGTGTGTGTGTGGAAGTGTGTGTGTGGAAGTGTGTGCGGAAATGTGTGCGGTAGTGTGTGTGTGGAAGTGTGTGTGTGGAAGTGTGTGTGGAAGTGTGTGTGTGGAAGTGTGTGTGTGGAAGTGTGTGTGGAAGTGTGTGTGGAAGTGTGTGTGTGGAAGTGTGTGTGTGGAAGTGTGTGTGGAAGTGTGTGTGTGGAAGTGTGAGTGGAAGTGTGTGTGGAAGTGTGTGTGTGGAAGTGTGTGTGGAAGTGTGTGTGGAAGTGTGTGTGTGGAAGTGTGAGTGGAAGTGTGTGTGGAAGTGTGTGTGTGGAAGTGTGTGTGTGTGTGTATGTGTGTGTGTGTGTGTGTGTGTATGTGTGTGTGTGTGTGTATGTGTGTGTGTGTGTGTATGTGTGTGTGTGTGTGTATATGTGTGTATGTGTGTGTTTGTGTGTGTGTGTGTGTGTGTGTATGTGTGTGTGTGTGTGTGTGTGTGTATGTGTGTGTTTGTGTGTGTGTGTGTGTGTATGTGTGTGTGTGTGTGTGTGTGTATGTGTGTGTGTGTGTGTGTGTGTGTGTATGTGTGTGTGTGTGTGTGTGTGTGTGTGTATGTGTGTGTGTGTGTGTGTGTCTTTATCACAACAAACACAAGCTCCATGTCACGAACGCCTCGGGTTGAACAAAGGAGATCACATTCCCTGTCGCCGCCCACATCATAAAGAATAAAGAAGAGTCCGAGAGACGCATGCGGGCCCTGTCCCACCCCTCGCACATGTGCAGATCCACACTTCACACACTTCACACACTTCACACACTTCACACACTTCTCACACTTCACACACTTCACACACTTCAAACACTTCACACACTTCTCACACTTCACACACTTCACACACTTCACACACTTCTCACACTTCACACACTTCACACACTTCAAACACTTCACACACTTCAAACACTTCACACACTTCAAACACTTCACACACTTCACACACTTCACACACTTCTCACACTTCACACACTTCAAACACTTCACACACTTCTCACACTTCACACACTTCAAACACTTCACACACTTCACACACTTCAAACACTTCACACACTTCTCACACTTCACACACTTCACACACTTCACACACTTCTCACACTTCACACACTTCACACACTTCAAACACTTCACACACTTCAAACACTTCACACACTTCAAACACTTCACACACTTCAAACACTTCACACACTTCAAACACTTCACACACTTCTCACACTTCACACACTTCAAACACTTCACACACTTCAAACACTTCACACACTTCAAACACTTCACAAACTTCACACACTTCACACACTTCAAACACTTCTCACACTTCACACACTTCACACACTTCACACACTTCACACACTTCAAACACTTCACACACTTCAAACACTTCACACACTTCTCACACTTCACACACTTCACACACTTCACACACTTCTCACACTTCACACACTTCACACACTTCAAACACTTCACACACTTCAAACACTTCACACACTTCAAACACTTCACACACTTCACACACTTCACACACTTCTCACACTTCACACACTTCACACACTTCACACACTTCACACACTTCACACACTTCAAACACTTCACACACTTCACACACTTCACACACTTCACACACTTCTCACACTTCACACACTTCTCACACTTCACACACTTCACACACTTCAAACACTTCACACACTTCTCAAACTTCACACACTTCACACACTTCACACACTTCACACACTTCACACACTTCACACACTTCAAACACTTCACACACTTCTCAAACTTCACACACTTCACACACTTCACACACTTCACACACTTCACACACTTCAAACACTTCACACACTTCAAACACTTCACACACTTCACACACTTCTCACACTTCACACACTTCAC
>NW_027315790.1:34818249-34902008 GCF_026437365.1 Eucyclogobius newberryi
ACTGCTACTGCTACTACTACTACTACTACTACTACTACTACTACTGCTACTACTGCTACTACTACTACTACTGCTACTGCTACTACTACTGCTACTACTACTACTACTGCTACTACTACTACTACTGCTACTACTATTGCTACTACTACTACTACTACTACTACTACTACTACTACTGCTACTGCTACTACTACTACTGCTACTACTGCTACTGCTGCTACTACTACTACTACTGTTACTGCTACTACTAGTACTACTACTAGGCAAGGCAAGGCAAGGCAAGTTTATTTGTAGAGCACATCTCATACACAAGGCAATTCAAAGTGCTTCACACAGCAGGAAAAATGCATTCAAATCACAAAGAAATTACAGAAATACAATAAAATTAACTAAATTAAAAATTATCAATCCAACTGATTTTCTAAACTAACAAAATCACAAACAAAAGAGAAGAGTGCAAAGAAAAAATCCTTTCAGTTATATGCGCAGCTAAACAAAACTGTTTTTAGCTTAGATTTGAACATTGTCAGAGTAGAAGCCTGTCTCACATCTTCAGGAAGACTGTTCCAGATTTTAGCTGCATAAAACTGAAACGCAGATTCCCCATGTTTTGTCCTGACTCTGGCACCAGCAGGAGGCCGGTCCCTGAGGTCCTCAGAGTCCGAGATGGTTCATATGGCACTAACATATCCAAGATGTACTTTGGTGCTAGGCCATGGAGAGACTTGTACACAAGCAGAGCTGCTTTAAAGTCTCTTCTCTGAGCCACAGGGGCCAGTGCAGAGACCTGAGAACAGGACTAATGTGCTCATACTTCCTGGTTCTAGTCAGGACCCGAGCAGCAGCGTTCTGGATGTACTGCAGCTGTTTTACAGCTCGTTTGGAGAGGCCAGTGAGCAGGCCGTTACAGTAGTCTAATCTACTGGAGACAAACGCATGGATAAGTCTCTCTAAATCTGGTTTTGACACTATATTTTTGATTTTGGCAATGTTTTTTAGATGGTAAAAAGCTGCTGATGTTATTGATTTGACGTGGCTGTTAAAGTTCAAGTCTGAGTCCATTATTACCCCCAGATTTCTAATTTGGTTTGTAGGTTTTAGAGCGAGACTCTGGAGGTGACCGCTAACACTTTCTCTTTGTTTCTGTGGGCCAAAAACGATTATTTCATTTTGTCTGAGTTCAGCTGGAGAAAGTTGTTTTGCCTCCACAAACTGATCTGTTGGATGCAGTGACAGAGTGAATCTACTGGTCCATAGTCACCTGCCGATAGTGAAACATAGATCTGAGTGTCGTCTGCATAATTGTGATAGGACACATTTTCACTGCGTATCAACTGACCCAACGGCAGCATGTAGAGGTTGAACAGAAGGGGACCCAGGACTGACCCTTGGGGCACTCCACAGGTCAGGGTCATGTGGTCTGAGACACAGCTACCAATTTCAACAAAGTACTTCCTGTCTTCCAGATAGGACCTTAACCAGTTTAGGGCAGTGCCAGTGATGCCCACCCAGTCCTCTAGTCTCTGTAAGAGGATCCCATGATCGACAGTGTCAAAAGCAGCACTCAGATCTAACAGAATTAAGACTGAGGCTTTGCCCGTGTCAGTGTTCAGGCGGATGTCATTTGTCACCTTGACAAGAGCAGTCTCAGTGCTGTGATGAGGTCTAAAACCTGACTGAAAAACATCAAATGAGTTGTTTATTAAGAGGAAATCTGTGAGCTGTTGGTAAACAACCTTTTCAAGGACTTTGCCCCAAAATGGTAGATTAGAGATGGGCCGGTAATGACTCAGTACTGCGGCATCAAGACTGCTCTTCTTTAGGAGAGGCTTTATGACCGCAGTTTTCAAAGACATTGGGAATGTTCCAGATTGAAGCGACATGTTAACTATGTGAGTGAATGGTGCTAACAAACTGTTCAGCACAGACTTTAGAAATTTGGTGGGTAACACATCAAGGCAGCATGTAGATGAACTCAGACTGGTGATGATCTCATGGACAGTTTTGTCAGTTACTGGTGCAAAGTGAGTTAGCTCTAAGTGTCTTGGTGGTTTTAGGGTAATTTTTTGCATTGTGGGATTTATAGCATTTTTAATGCCCTGAACTTTGTCATTAAAGAATAATGCAAACTCATTACACTTGGATGTGGAAATGAGTTCTAACGGCAGCTGAGCTGGAGGGTTTGTTAATCTGTTTACTGTGGCAAACAGGACACGCGAGTTGTTACTGCAGCTTCCAATTATTTCAGAAAAATATCTTTCCCTAGTTCTACATAAGATTAGGTTGTACATGTTCAGCTTTTCTTTGTAAATCTCTTTTTGAACCTGGAGCTTTGACTTGCGCCATTTCCGTTGGGCCCTGCGGCACTCCCTTTTCTGTGCCCTGACCGAATCATCATTTCTCCACGGCGCCTTCTGCTTATTTTTAACCATTTTAGCCTTTATAGGGGCGATGGTGTCCAGAACATTCAAAACACTAGATGTAACAGAGTTCAACAAATCATTTACATTAGAACATGAGACATTTTCAAAGTTTATCATTTCCATAAACAGTGCACCTGTGCCATCACTTATGTGTCTCCTCTGAACAACTGCAGGACCAACCGGAGGTTTAGGAGAAACAGACAGGTCAAAGAAGACACAGAAATGATCAGACAGAGCAACATCGATCACATTAACATTTGAAATATTTACCCCCTTTGTAATTATGAGATCTAGAGTGTGTCCGTTGCTGTGGGTGGGGCCTCTCACATGCTGAGTAAGACTGAAGGTTTCAAGGACAGCATCAAGCTCTTTAGCGTTTCTGTCACAAATATTATCAACATGCACATTGAAAACACCTGTAATGACCAAACCATCAAAGTCTGTGCATATGACTGAAAGCATCTCAGTAAAATCATCAATAAAACTTTGGCAGTGCTGGGGAGGCTTGTATAAAACAATGAAGAGAATGGATGGAGACCGTTTTAGCTCCATTTTAAAGGAGACATACTCAAATGATGAAAACACCCCAAAAGACAACCTGCGGGTCATTATTTCATCTCTAAAGACAGCACAGACTCCACCCCCTTTTTTGTTTTCTCGTGTTTCAGATTCAAACTTAAAGTTGGGTGGAGCAGATTCTATCAGAACTACATTTCCTGTGTTTTTGTCAAGCCATGTTTCAGTTAAAAACATAAAATCAAGATTATAAGAAGAAATAAAATTATTAATTAAGAGAGATTTGTTACATAAGGATCTGACATTTAGCACAGCAAGTTTCAGACTAGTTTCAGTGAGACTGGGCTTTATCTTTTCACAGGGAATATGAATCACATTTCTCAGATTGGGCCTGACTCGCGTTTTGTTTTTCCATCTGTGTGATGATGTGACTACAGAAATAGCACTAGGGGGGGCTCTTTTTACATAGGGCCCCGGGTTGGTTTGATTTTTAATGTGACAATAAGTCCCGGCAACGCTGAGACCCAGTGCATCCTAGCTACTGCTACTACTACTGCTACTACTGCTACTTCTATTGCTACTGCTACTGCTACTGCTGTTGCTGCTGAACATCTGAGGTCCTGAGCAGCAGAACGTGTCTTCCTCTTGTGCTGCAGCTGAGCAGTGGCAGTGCACTCGACTGCGCTGCGGAGAGAAGCGACTTTCCAACAGCAACTGTCACTGTTCAGACGACTGTGGCGCCAACGGCGACTGCTGCACCAACTACAGGCACGTGTGTGAAGGTACGGTGCCCCCTGCGGCTCAAACGCACTACCACAGGCACGTGTGTGAAGGTACGGTGCCCCCTGAGGCTCAAACGCACTACTACAGGCACGTGTGTGAAGGTACGGGGCCCCCTGCGGCTCAAACGCACTACCACAGGCACGTGTGTGAAGGTACGGGGCCCCCTGAGGCTCAAACGCACTACTACAGGCACGTGTGTGAAGGTACGGGGCCCCTTAAGGCTCAAACGCACTGCTACAGGCACGTGTGTGAAGGTACGGGGCCCCCTGCGGCTCAAACGCACTACTACAGGCACGTGTGTGAAGGTACGGGGCCCCCTGCGGCTCAAACGCACTACTACAGGCACGTGTGTGAAGGTACGGGGCCCCCTGAGGCTCAAACGCACTACTACAGGCACGTGTGTGAAGGTACGGGGCCCCCTGAGGCTCAAAGGCACTACTACAGGCACGTGTGTGAAGGTACGGGGCCCCCTGCGGCTCAAACGCAGTACTACAGGCACGTGTGTGAAGGTGCGGGGCCCCCTGCGGCTCAAACGCACTACTACAGGCACGTGTGTGAAGGTACGGGGCCCCCTGTGGCTCAAACGCACTACTACAGGCACGTGTGTGAAGGTACGGGGCCCCTGAGGCTCAAACGCACTGCTACAGGCACGTGTGTGAAGGTGTGGGGCCCCCTGTGGCTCAAACGCACTACTACAGGCACGTGTGTGAAGGTACGGGGCCCCCTGCGGCTCAAACGCACTACTACAGGCACGTGTGTGAAGGTACGGGGCCCCCTGCGGCTCAAACGCACTACTACAGGCACGTGTGTGAAGGTACGGGGCCCCCTGAGGCTCAAACGCACTACTACATGCACGTGTGCGAAGGTGCGGGGCCCCCTGACGCTCAAACACACTACTACAGGCACGTGTGCGAAGGTACGGGGCCCCCTGAGGCTCAAACGCACTACTACATGCACGTTTGTGAAGGTACGGGGCCCCCTTAGGCTGTGTTTTTGTGGGTGAAAAATGTCCTTAAATAAGTTTCTTGAGATTGAGACCTCCGCATTGACCAGGTGTAGTACCTCATCCGTCCAGGAGGGTTCCATCGTTCATCTGGACATTAGTTAGCCCCGCCCACCAGGCTGAGGTCACTGAAGCTTCTGAGCAGGAGAACACAAACAGAGGTTTCAGGTCAGATGGTCATCAGGTACTCATCAGTGATGAGGCCCATTACAGGGCTGTCAGGGGAACAAAGAAGATTAGTTGAAGGTGAAACTGAGGCAGGGCGAAGTCTCCGGTGAAACATTGAACGAGGCGCAGCAGCTTCAGGGTTTGAGCTTCTGTTAAAGATCGACTCTCGTTAAACGCTCCTCGTGTGTTTTCTCTGGTTCAGGGACATTTGCACGTTCTGCACGTTCCTCATAAAAGAGTTTATGTGTTTTTGTGCAGGAGAAAAGCAGTGGGTTCAGGGAGACTGTGACGACCTGTCGACGGCTCAGTGTCCCAAAGGGTCAGTCCTGAAGGTCACACGCCCCTTTTGCAGAAACATCTCGGCAATCAGAGGGTCGAACCCCAAAGCTCACGATTATCCCCGACACCGACTCTGGGGTCAAACACACGACCTTTTTCTCTCTATGTTTGTGTTGAGTTAAAGTGTCCTTTATCTCCCCCTCCAATTTAAAACAAGCTAATGCTAAGATGCTACTGCTCTAACGAGGCAAAGAACAAACCAAAGGTCGAAACACTCGAATCATCAGAAATATTATCATTGCTCCCAAAAAATATTTGTTCATGTATTTTTGAAATATGTTTTACTTCATCTGCACGCATTTTATATTTATTAGAGTCCAAAACCGTGAAAAGAACTCTGGCCTCGTTCCAATGTCGCTCAGTTCGTGCGTCATCCATTGGCGCGATCTCATTGGCGCGATCTCATTGGCGCGATCTCGTTGATCTCATTGGCGGCGATCTCGTTGGCGCGATTTCACTGGCGCAATCTCGTTGGCGCGATCTAATTAGCGCGATCTCGTTGGCACAACCTCGTTGGCCGGATGTCGTTGGCACAATCTCCTTGACCCGATTGTTGACGCGATCTCGCCAATTAGATCTCGTTGGCGCAATATCGTTAGCGCAATCTCGTTGGCCTCAATCTCGTTGGCGTGATCTAATTGGCGCGATCACGTTGGCGCGATCTCGTTGGTGCGATCACGTTGGCGCGATCTCGTTGGTGCGATCTCGTTGGCTCGATCTCGCGTTCTGACCTTGACCCGGCCTCCTTCTCCTTCAGGTTCCGGACGCCGCCGCTGCTCCTCGTGTCTCTGGACGGCTGGAGGGCGGAGTATCTGCGGAGCTGGAGCCGGCTGGTGCCCGTCGTCCACAAACTGCGTGAGAAGAAACATCTCGCTCGGCAAACGCTGCTCCTCGTTTCTCCAACGTCTTTCTGTGTTTGGCGTTTTCAGAGACGTGCGGCACGTCGGCGCCGTTCATGCAGGCGGCGTTTCCCAGCAAGACCTTCCCCAACCACTACACCATCGTCACGGTGAGTGCGTCCTCCGAACACAAGAGCCACCGCCCAAAGTCGCCTGGACCTGCCGCTCGGGAC
Organism: Eucyclogobius newberryi; assembly: GCF_026437365.1. Lineage (NCBI taxonomy): Eukaryota > Metazoa > Chordata > Actinopteri > Gobiiformes > Gobiidae > Eucyclogobius > Eucyclogobius newberryi. Next base: position 34,824,554 of record NW_027315790.1, read on the forward strand.
TGAACGTGCCCTTGTCCCCTTGTCCCCCTGTCCCCTTGTGTCCTCCTGCCCTTGTGCCCTTGTGCCCTTGTGCTTGTGTGCCCTGTGGAGTAAAGAACGACCAACAAGTCCGAGGTTTGGCTCTTTGTCGTTAAAAAAAAACAAACGTTGGAGTGTTACGGCAGTTTCCTGTAAACAATGATCAAGTAAAGAGTAACCAGGCAATAACTTGAAGCAGAGTCTCTCGGTCTCTCTCAAAAGGTGGAAGTTTATTCACGTGCACAGTGGATAAACACCCTCTCTCTCCCTAAGACAAGTTCGTTCTGTCCCTACCTAACTTTACAATTTACAAAGTACACCTTTTATAGGTGGTAACAAACATAACATAATCACAACCCAAATCAGCTCAAAAAGAGATAGACCAGACTATCACGTCTGTGACGGTTCCATCTCTTCAGAGGTTTAATCAAAGACCATTTCCACCGAATCCGGTCCTGACGCATTAATTGATGATTAAGAGGCTCCGGACAGTAGATATTCAGTATAATCAGGACCTCATATTCTTATCCCATCTGCACACAGGAGAACAACAAAGATATTAATTCCGTGACATGTCATGGCCTAAAACAACATTAGAATGACATGACATGACCCATTTTCCGCCATTACAGGAGGTTAAATGTTAGTAGAGGCGTTGGAAGAGTTTAGATCGAGTCGATTGAGCCCTAAACCTGAACATCTGATGTCATCATAAAGTGACTGACATTTCTGAGGAAAACACTTTATTAAAAACGACTCCATGAAAAGGGCGTGAGTCGTTTCTCCAGAACAGGACGTCCCAAACACTTGCGTCATCGATAATTACTCACAAACGTCTTCTGGATGTTTTGGTTGCCAGTTTTTCCCACACTTTGTCAGAGCTTGAGGTTTGGACTCACGGAAACAGGAAGTCATAAAACAAACACATCTGACGTAAATGAAGTAAAAAACCACAAACAGCTGTAGAAATGAGGTCAGGTCTGGTTCTTCTGAGGGCCCCAATGAGGGTCTCCCAAGGCAAACAGGTCCTGGTGACGGGTCGGACCAAGAGCGCTTCAGAAGCCCCTTATGATTAGAGAGACACCGAGGCCAGTTACGTCGCCCCGATTGGCTTTACCGGGGCCCAATCCAGGAGCCAGGCCTGGGGTGGGTGGTGGTCCCCACAGGGCCCAGCCCGAACGAGCAACGTGGGGCCGTCCTCCCGTGGACCCACCACCTGCAGGAGGATCCATTAGGGGGTCCATCAGGGGGTCCATCAGAGAGTCAATCAGGGGGTCCATCAGAGAGTCCATTAGGGGGCCCATCAGGGGGTCCATCAGAGAGTCAATCAGAGAGTCAATCAGAGGGTCCATCAGGGGGTCCAACAGAGGGTCCATCAGAGAGTCCATCAGAGAGTCAATCAGGGGGTCCATCAGGGGGTCCATCAGAGAGTCAATCAGAGAGTCAATCAGAGGGTCCATCAGGGGGTCCAACAGAGGGTCCATCAGAGAGTCCATCAGAGAGTCAATCAGGGGGTCCATCAGGGGGTCCATCAGGGGGTCCATCAGGGGGTCCATCAGAGAGTCAATCAGAGGGTCCATCAGGGGGTCCGTCAGGGGGTCCATCAGGGGGTCCATCAGTGGATAAAGCAGGAGGATGTGAAGGACTTGAGGCGGGGCAGGACCACAGACATCCTGTTGTCATGAAGTCCAGCTCCTTAAGATCCCTAACGTCCCAAATGCCCCATCACCACTTCTGTGTGAAAATATTTTAAAACACAGTATAAATACTTTGTAAATACTTTTACTGTGTCCAGGGGCTTTACCCAGAATCCAACGGTCTGATCGACAACACCATGTACGACCCGGACCGAGACGCGAGCTTCAGCCTGTCCAGCCCCGAGAAGGACAATCCAGTCTGGTACCTCGGACAGCCGGTACTGCAAATACTGCAAATACTGCAACACTGCAAATACTGCAACACTGCGTATACTGCAGTATACTGCTGCAGTAGCAGTATACTGCTGCATTAGCAGTATACTGCAGTATACTGCAGTATACTGCAGTAGCAATATACTGCAGTATACTGCTGCAGTAGCAGTATACTGCAGTATACGCAGTATACTGCAGTATACTCAGTATACTGCAGTAGCAGTATACTGCAGTATACTGTATACTGCAGTAGAAGTATACTGCAGTATACTGTATACTGCAGTAGCAGTATACAGTATACTGCTACTGCAGTATACTGTATACTGCAGTAGCAGTATACTGCAGTATACTGCTACTGCAGTATACTGCAGTAGCAGTATACTGCAGTATACTGTATACTGCAGTAACAGTATACTGCAGTATACTGCTACTGCAGTATACTGCAGTATACTGTTACTGCAGTAGCAGGACTGATCCGGTCTCTGTCTCAGATCTGGCACACGGCCTCGTATCAGGGTCTGAGGTCCGGGACTTTCTTTTGGCCTGGATCCGACGTCAAAGTCAACGGCAGCTTTCCTGACATTTACAAACCCTACGACGGGTGAGACACTTCCCTCTCCCCAGACGCTTCCCTCGCCCAGACACTTCCCTCTCCCCAGACGCTTCCCTCGCCCAGACACTTCCCTCTCCCCAGACGCTTCCCTCGCCCAGACACTTCCCTCTCCCCAGACACTTGATGATCGATGATGAAAAGAGTTCACAATCTGTGTTTTCTTCATTTTCACGACTCTAACTTTTCTGGATTTCAGAGAAACACGATCAGTTTGAGTCTAATTACGGCCGTTATTACTTCATTGTTGAACATGTTCATAAAGAGTCGCACAGACAAAAAACGTATTTAGTTTGATCAGACACATTTATACTTCTTTGATTGAATCTGTTCATTAATCTGTTCATTAATATGCAGTTCTATATATAATATGCGGTTATTTCTACATCATAAATCATGAATAAATGAGGATTTAATCAGGTCTAAACCAGTTTCATCTTTTCTAGTAAAATCCCGTTTGAGGAAAGAGTCTTCACAATTCTGAGATGGCTTCAGCTCCCGGACGACCAGCGGTGAGTGCCACTAACTAACTAACTAACTAACTAAGTAACCAACCAACCGACTAACTAAATAACAAACTAAATAACTAAATAACTGACTAACTGACTAACTAACAGACTTAACAAACATTGAGGTGACTAAATGAGGTTTCTTCCCGTCGTGTTCAGTCCAGACTTCCTGACCCTTTACCTGGAGGAGCCGGATAAATCTGGACACAGCTTTGGTCCGGTCAGTGGAGGGGTGAGTCCAAGAAGAGGAGCCCGGGAGCAGTGTGTGGGTGAGGGGCGTGGCTATGCTAGTGTGTGTGAGGGGCGTGGCTAAAACTAGTGTGTGTGAGGGGCGTGGCTAAAACTAGTGTGTGTGAGGGGCGTGGCTAAAGCTAGTGTGTGTGTGTGAGGGGCGTGGCTAAAGCTAGTGTGTGTGAGGGGCGTGGCTAAAGCTAGTGTGTGTGAGGGGCGTGGCTAAAGCTAGTGTGTGTGAGGGGCGTGGCTAAAGCTAGTGTGTGTGAGGGGCGTGGCTAAAACTAGTGTGTGTGAGGGGCGTGGCTAAAGCTAGTGTGTGTGTGAGGGGCGTGGCTAAAGCTAGTGTGTGTGAGGGGCGTGGCTAAAGCTAGTGTGTGTGAGGGGCATGGCTAAAACTAGTGTGTGTGAGGGGCGTGGCTAAAGCTAGTGTGTGTGTGAGGGGCGTGGCTAAAGCTAGTGTGTATGAGGGGCGTGGCTAAAGCTAGTGTGTGTGAGGGGCATGGCTAAAACTAGTGTGTGTGAGGGGCGTGGCTAAAGCTAGTGTGTGTGTGAGGGGCGTGGCTAAAACTAGTGTGTGTGAGGGGCGTGGCTAAAGCTAGTGTGTGTGTGAGGGGCGTGGCTAAAGCTAGTGTGTGTGTGAGGGGCGTGGCTAAAACTAGTGTGTGTGAGGGGCGTGGCTAAAGCTAGTGTGTGTGAGGGGCGTGGCTAAAGCTAGTGTGTGTGAGGGGCGTGGCTAAAGATAGTGTGTGTGAGGGGCGTGGCCAAAGCTTGTGTGTGTGAGGGGCGTGTCTAAAGCTTGTGTTTGTGAGGGGCGTGGCTAAAGCTAGTGTGTGTGAGGGGCGTGGCTACAGCTAGTGGTTGTGTGAGGGGCGTGGCTAAAGCTAGTGTGTGTGAGGGGCATGGCTAAAGCTAGTGTGTGTGAGGGGCGTGGCTAAAGCTAGTGTGTGTGAGGGGCGTGGCTAAAGCTAGTGTGTGTGTGAGGGGCGTGGCTAAAGCTAGCGTGTGTGAGGGGCGTGGCTAAAGCTAGCGTGTTTGAGGGGCGTGGCTAAAGCGAGCGTGTGTGAGGGGCGTGGCTAAAGCTAGCGTTTGTGAGGGGCGTGGCTAAAGCTAGCGTGTGTGAGGGCCGTGGCTAAAGCTAGCGTGTGTGAGGGCGTGGCTAAAGCTAGTGTGTGTGAGGGGCGTGGCTAAAGCTAGCGTGTGTGAGGGGCGTGGCTAAAGCAAGCGTGTGTGAGGGGCGTGGCTAAAGCGAGCGTGTGTGAGGGGCGTGGCTAAAGCGAGCGTGTGTGAGGGGCGTGGCTAAAGCGAGCGTGTGTGAGGGGGTGAGACGTATAGGTCCTGCAGAGGTGGAAGTCTGCAGCCGATCACCTTCTCAGCAGAGGGCGCTGTAGTCTCTGTTTGTCCCTGTCTGTGGCTCCAGCATATCACACTGTGATGGAGGAGGTGATGGGAGTTGAACTTCAGGTTGTTACCGCGGTGTGTCATCATAGTGATGAGAGGGTGTCGTCATGGTGATGAGAGGATGAGAGGGTGTCGTCATGGTGATGAGAGGGTGTCGTCATGGTGATGAGAGGGTGTCGTCATGGTGATGAGAGGATGTCGTCATGGTGATGAGAGGATGAGAGGGTGTCGTCATGGTGATGAGAGGGTGTCGTCATGGTGATGAGAGGATGAGAGGGTGTCGTCATGGTGATGAGAGGGTGTCGTCATGGTGATGAGAGGATGTCGTCATGGTGATGAGAGGATGTCGTCATGGTGATGAGAGGGTGTCGTCATGGTGATGAGAGGGTGTCATCATAGTGATAAGAGGTTGTCGTCATGGTGATGAGAGGATGTCGTCATGGTGATGAGAGGGTGTCGTCATGGTGATGAGAGGGTGTCGTCATGGTGATGAGGGTGGTGTCGTCATGGTGATGAGAGGATGAGAGGATGTCGTCATGGTGATGAGAGGATGAGAGGATGTCGTCATGGTGATAAGAGGGTGTCGTCATAGTGATGAGAGGATGTCGTCATAGTGATGAGAGGATGTCGTCATGGTGATGAGAGGACGTCGTCATGGTGATGAGATATATATATATATATATATATTTATATATATATAAATATGTATATATATATATATATACATAACATGCTTTATCTGATCACCTGCATGGTCCTCTGTCTCAAACCTTTCACATGAAAAGATTTGGTTCTGAGATCACCCTGAGAACTAAACCAGGACTAATCCAGGACTAATCCAGGACTAATCCAGGACTAAACCAGGACTAAACCAGGTCTAAACCAGGTCTAAACCAGGTCTAAACCAGGACTAAACCAGGACTAAACCAGGACTAAACCAGGTCTAAACCAGGACTAAACCAGGACTAAACCAGGACTAAACCAGGTCTAAACCAGGACTCACACCGAGTTCCAGTCTTTACTTCTAATATTGACTGGGTTTTTTCACGTTTGTGCAGTACTTGTGCAGTACTTGTGCAGTACTTGTGCAGTACTTTGGTGACTGTATTTTACACGTGTTATAAATAAGTGTGTGTGAGTTTTGACGTGTAAACTCGAAAACCAGAGCAGGTCCAGAGCAGGTCCAGAGCAGGACCCTGGACTCCTTTCTGAAACCATAAACACTTGATTTGTGGAGATAAACGGCTGTGATTCAGGACTTATCAGTGACTCACACACGATTAGACTTTAATGACGTTTGATTCTGTGGGACATAAACACGAGTGAGCTCAGGTCCAGGTCCAGGTCCAGGTCCAGTCCCTCTGGAGATGTTTGTTTTTCCTCTTCATTCCAGCTGTAGATTAGATCAAAGACTTAGTTATAACTAAACATTGGATGACGGAATATTTAGTGTAATGACTATTTCCTAAACAAAGGTGAGAATGATCTGACTCTGGTCAGACGTGTTTATGTTTTTGAGGATCTTCTGGAGGATTAAAGGTGAGTCAGACCAAAGTGCGTGAGTCTGGAACATCTGCTCAAGTGTGTGACACATGGTACGTCTTAAACGCACTAAAGTCCTGAACAACCTTCCCCGACGCCTTAGACCGCGAGGAGGAAAACCACTGCAGAGCTCTGACTAAAGCTGTCCACGTGCAGAGACCTGCCCCGGGACGCGTCTGGGACCCAGGCACCTTTGGTCACTCTCTGGTCACTCTCTGGTCACTCTCTAGGCAAGGCAAGGCAAGTTTATTTGTAGAGCACATTTCATACACAAGGCAATTCAAAGTGCTTCACAGCAGGAAAAATGCATTCAAATCACAAAGAAATTACAGAAATACAATAAAATTAACTAAATTAAAAATTATCAATCCAACTGATTTTCTAAACTAATAAAATCACAAACAAAAGAGAAGAGTGCAAAGAAAAAATCCTTTCAGTCATATGCGCAGCTAAACAAAACTGTTTTTAGCTTAGATTTGAACATTTTCAGAGTAGAAGCCTGTCTCACATCTTCAGGAAGACTGTTCCAGATTTTAGCTGCATAAAACTGAAACGCAGATTCCCCATGTTTTGTCCTGACTCTGGGCACCAGCAGGAGGCCGGTCCCTGAGGTCCTCAGAGTCCGAGATGGTTCATATGGCACTAACATATCCAAGATGTACTTTGGTGCTAGGCCATGGAGAGACTTGTACACAAGCAGAGCTGCTTTAAAGTCTATTCTCTGAGCCACAGGGAGCCAGTGCAGAGACCTGAGAACAGGACTAATGTGCTCATACTTCCTGGTTCCAGTCAGGACCTGAGCAGCAGCGTTCTGGATGTACTGCAGCTGTTTTACAGCTCGTTTGGAGAGACCAGTGAGCGGCCGTTACAGTCTAATCTACTGGAGACAAACGCGTGGATAAGTCTCTCTAAATCTGGTTTTGACAGTATATTTTTGATTTTGGCAATGTTTTTTAGATGGTAAAAAGCTGCTGATGTTATTGATTTGACGTGGCTGTTAAAGTTCAAGTCTGAGTCCATTATTACCCCCAGATTTCTAATTTGGTTTGTAGGTTTTAGAGCGAGACTCTGGAGGTGACCGCTAACACTTTCTCTTTGTTTCTGTGGGCCAAAAACGATTATTTCAGTCTTGTCTGAGTTCAGCTGGAGAAAGTTGTTTTGCCTCCACAAACTGATCTGTTGGATGCAGTGACAGAGTGAATCTACTGGTCCATATTCACCTGCCGATAGTGAAACATAGATCTGAGTGTCGTCTGCATAATTGTGATAGGACACATTTTCACTGCGTATCAACTGACCTAACGGCAGCATGTAGAGGTTGAACAGAAGGGGACCCAGGACTGACCCTTGGGGCTCTCCACAGGTCAGGGTCATGTGGTCTGAGACACAGCTACCAATTTCAACAAAGTACTTCCTGTCTTCCAGATAGGACCTTAACCAGTTTAGGGCAGTGCCAGTGATGCCCACCCAGTCCTCTAGTCTCTGTAAGAGGATCCCATGATCGACAGTGTCAAAAGCAGCACTCAGATCTAACAGAATTAAGACTGAGGCTTTGCCCGTGTCAGTGTTCAGGCGGATGTCATTTGTCACCTTGACAAGAGCAGTCTCAGTGCTGTGATGAGGTCTAAAACCTGACTGAAAAACATCAAATGAGTTGTTTATTAAGAGGAAATCTGTGAGCTGTTGGTAAACAACCTTTTCAAGGACTTTGCCCCAAAATGGTAGATTAGAGATGGGCCGGTAATGACTCAGTACTGCGGCATCAAGACTGCTCTTCTTTAGGAGAGGCTTTATGACCGCAGTTTTCAAAGACATTGGGAATGTTCCAGATTGAAGCGACATGTTAACTATGTGAGTGAATGGTGCTAACAAACTGTTCAGCACAGACTTTAGAAATTTGGTGGGTAACACATCAAGGCAGCATGTAGATGAACTCAGACTGGTGATGATCTCATGGACAGTTTTGTCAGTTACTGGTGCAAAGTGAGTTAGCTCTAAGTGTCTTGGTGGTTTTAGGGTAATTTTTTGCATTGTGGGATTTATAGAATTTTTAATGCCCTGAACTTTGTCATTAAAGAATAATGCAAACTCATTACACTTGGATGTGGAAATGAGTTCTAACGGCAGCTGAGCTGGAGGGTTTGTTAATCTGTTTACTGTGGCAAACAGGACACGCGAGTTGTTACTGCAGCTTCCAATTATTTCAGAAAAATATCTTTCCCTAGTTCTACATAAGATTAGGTTGTACATGTTCAGCTTTTCTTTGTAAATCTCTTTTTGAACCTGGAGCTTTGACTTGCGCCATTTCCGTTGGGCCCTGCGGCACTCCCTTTTCTGTGCCCTGACCGAATCATCATTTCTCCACGGCGCCTTCTGCTTATTTTTAACCATTTTAGCCTTTATAGGGGCGATGGTGTCCAGAACATTCAAAACACTAGATGTAACAGAGTTCAACAAATCATTTACATTAGAACATGAGACATTTTCAAAGTTTATCATTTCCATAAACAGTGCACCTGTGCCATCACTTATGTGTCTCCTCTGAACAACTGCAGGACCAACCGGAGGTTTAGGAGAAACAGACAGGTCAAAGAAGACACAGAAATGATCAGACAGAGCAACATCGATCACATTAACATTTGAAATATTTACCCCCTTTGTAATTATGAGATCTAGAGTGTGTCCGTTGCTGTGGGTGGGGCCTCTCACATGCTGAGTAAGACTGAAGGTTTCAAGGACAGCATCAAGCTCTTTAGCGTTTCTGTCACAAATATTATCAACATGCACATTGAAAACACCTGTAATGACCAAACCATCAAAGTCTGTGCATATGACTGAAAGCATCTCAGTAAAATCATCAATAAAACTTTGGCAGTGCTGGGGAGGCTTGTATAAAACAATGAAGAGAATGGATGGAGACCGTTTTAGCTACATTTTAAAGGATACATACTCAAATGATGAAAACACCCCAAAAGACAACCTGCGGGTCATTATTTCATCTCTAAAGACAGCACAGACTCCACCCCCTTTTTTGTTTTCTCGTGTTTCAGATTCAAACTTAAAGTTGGGTGGAGCAGATTCTATCAGAAATACATTTCCTGTGTTTTTGTCAAGCCATGTTTCAGTTAAAAACATAAAATCAAGATTATAAGAAGAAATAAAATTATTAATTAAGAGAGATTTGTTACATAAGGATCTGACATTTAGCACAGCAAGTTTCAGACTAGTTTCAGTGAGACTGGGCTTTATCTTTTCACAGGGAATATGAATCACATTTCTCAGATTGGGCCTGACTCGCATTTTGTTTTTCCATCTGTGTGATGATGTGACTACAGAAATAGCACTAGGGGGGGCTCTTTTTACATAGGGCCCCGGGTTGGTTTGATTTTTAATGTGACAATAAGTCCCGGCAACGCTGAGACCCAGTGCATCCTAGCTATGGGAGATACCAGGTGAAAGGCGAGGTTGGATGGGTGGTGGGGCTTTTGTAGTCAAGGAGAGTTTGGGACCAGGTGAGAGGCGAGGGGGGATGGGTGGTGGGGCTTTTGTTGGTGTAGTCGGCTTGTGCAGGGAAGACATAGCCCTTGCTATATTGGGCGTGAGTGGAGCCATCTTAATGCCTGATTTGATCAGACTCTAGTCACTCTCTGGTCACTCTCTGGTCACTCTCTGGTCACTCTCTGGTCACTCTCTGGTCACTCTCTAGTCACTCTCTGGTCACTCTCTGGTCACTCTCTGGTCACGAACGGCAGAATGGCGCCAATTACGAAAGCAGGAAACAGAAGATGATTTGTAATAGGTTTTAATGAAGACAGAACTGACAATGTGCAAAGTCATGAGCAGGCGAGAGGCGTGGTCAGTGCCATCAAACAGCGGTGTAACCATAGAGACAAGGGGGCGGTAACCATAGAGACAAGGGGGCGGTAACCAGAGAGACAAGGGGGCGGTAACCAGAGAGACAAGGGGCGGTAACCAGGGAGACAAGGGGGCGGTAACCATAGAGACAAGGGGGCGGTAACCAGAGAGACAAGGGGCGGTAACCAGGGAGACAAGGGGCGGTAACCAGGGAGACAAGGGGCTGTAACCACGGAGACAAGGGGGCGGTAACCAGAGAGACAAGGGGGCGGTAACCAGAGAGACAAGGGGGCGGTAACCAGGGAGACAAGGGGGCGGTAACCAGAGAGACAAGGGGGCGGTAACCAGAGAGACAAGGGGGCGGTAACCAGGGAGACAAGGGGGCGGTAACCACGGAGACAAGGGGGCGGTAACCAGAGAGACACGGGGGCGGTAACCAGAGAGACAAGGGGGCGGTAACCAGAGAGACAAGGGGGCGGTAACCAGAGAGACAAGGGGGCGGTAACCAGGGAGACAAGGGGGTGGTAACCAGGGAGACAAGGGGGCGGTAACCAGATTTGTGTGAACTGTAACGCCGCTGATGGTCTTTGATCTAAAGTGAACAAGAGGGACCAAGCCCCGCCCTGCCGTACCCCTCTGTTCACAGTCCCTGGGCGTGTCCAGTGAGCTCTGGGTTAAGTCTTCTTTATGATTCCTTCTTTCAGTTGATCGAAGCTCTCCAGGCCATGGATCTGATCCTGGGTCAGCTCATGAATGGTCTGCAGCAGCTCGGCCTTCATCGCTGCGTCAACATCATCGTCGTCGCCGACCACGGTAAAGTAGGAGGAGCAGGAGGCGGGGCACATCCTGGTTCAGACCTGGTTCAGACCTGGTTTAGACCTGGTTTACACCTGGTTTAGTCCTGCTTTAGACCTGGTTTAGTTCTGGTTTAGACCTGGTTTAGACCTAGTTCAGACCTGGTTTGGACGTGTTTCTGTTGCAGGGATGGAGGACACGAGCTGCGACAGGAAGGAGGCTCTGCAGGACTTAGTGGGGGACGTCCAGGGCTTGTGGGTGACCCAGGGGCCCTTCGGACGGGTCAGGGCCCGAGACAAGAACAAACCGAGTGAGTGACACACGAGCCCAAAACCAGACCAGAGTGAAGTGTGAGCGACTTTAACACTTTCTATGATCGTGTTAATGCTGAAGTTAAGTCTGGACTTTGTCATGGGAGGAGACATTACACCGATGCTATTCCGTAACACATCGAGAACACAATTCAACTTAGAATATGAAACGACACAGAAATATCAGACATTTGTATGGCAAGCTTGGGAGAAAACGCCGGGACTGATCACGCAAGCTGTTGTAAGCAGCCTGCGTGATCCTCCTGCGTCTCACCCTGTTTTTTCTCATGCTGGTTGGTTTTATTAGATATTCTGGAATAGGCGGGTCACATTTCTCATTGGTCAGCTTCATATCAAGGCACTTGGTATTTTTCCGTAGAGATCAAGCCTTGGGTAAACATTACCCAAACTCCTCTGGGCTGTCACCCCCCCTCGGGTAAACATCCTTTGGCCCATCTTTACGACCCCTTCACAAATGCAGTTTGTCACACACCCGTTCTTCTCTCAGACTAATGATGCAGATAAAATATCACTATTATGCAAATAAAATACATCACAGAAATATACTCATATATTCACATTTTATCACATTTCCCTCCTGTTTATCAAAGCATTAGTCTACTGTCTCATATGCCAAACACATTATTCTTTTCAGTTTTCAACATGTCTTTCATATTGTGTTAAAATGACATTTTTGACATGTCTATATTACTGTCCTATATTTTGAGTCAGATTGGTCAATCTCTGTAATTTGACAAACAGACAAATTTATACTGTCCATAATTTTGCGGTGTGATGGGAAATATAGAAGTACAAGCGGAAAGCCCTTAAAACCCGCTGCTCTCTGGTCAGTCAGTTCTCGTCAGGGACCTCTCTGGACACCCCAATAGAATCAAATACGTAGTATCAGGTGCTACTGGAACCAGATTGTTCACTATTCTCTCGACCTTGACCCTGCGGTATGGTTCTGGGTGATGCTGATCACAAAAGGGATACATAGGCACATCGTCCTACACCCTTTGCCTCCAAGTGCCTTCTCAGCACTGTGTCCCCACACCACCATACGTCCTCTCAGCACTGTGTCCCCACACCACCATACGTCCTCGCTTGGTTTCTTAAGAGTCCTTCTTCCGCTGCTCGCGTCGGTCACACCTATGACACATATAAACTGGTACATTTCCCATCTCAATTCATAATCTCATTAACATTACATGTAGTTATGTTGTAGCAGATAAAAAACTCTCTTAGTTAGTGCAAACAACAGTGGCTGTATAATATGCCATTGTGTTTCTTCAGCTACTGTCATGTCAATTATACATTGTACATTATTACACATCATGCATTTCATAACCTTTCAAGTTGATCACTTATTTTCTTCCCTCTATTTTCCATTTCTGTGTATGTTGATCTATTGTCCCAATTGTCCCGATTGTCCGGTGCATAATACAGGTGTTCAGCACCCATATTATCGTCATCGCTGTGATGATGATAACTGTTGATTCTTTTCACAGAGTATGGTACTCTGCGCACCGTAGACTCTCGCTCTCCTTCATCGTAGCAGAGTACCGTACTTTGCCGTAGACTCTGGACCAAACTCATACAAACGAAGTCCTAAGTCTGCGATGTTATGGCTCTGCCGCTGTGTTGTCCAGATATTTCTCTCACTTTCCCATGAGAGCACCCATGTTCTCGTCCCTCCAATGGTCGGTGTGAGGACGACACGGTGTGGCTCCGTCCACTTGGCTCGTCCACTTGGCTCGTCTCTGTAAACACCACATCTCCAACACGATCTCTGCGGTGATAAACAAAGTATTTTTGACAGTATAATGTATTTCAAACAGTTTTCTTGTTTACAATTTTTTTTTTTTGTAATTATTGATTCGGAATATTTGTTCACACATACATATCCCTCCTTTTTGAGAAATGGCCTTGCCCATTTCTCAAATTTCTACACAATTCTACATTTAAACAAAATTCAATAATCCAGATAGTTTACAACTTTCACTAATCCAGGATGTAATCAAGGAAGAGATGGAATTGCGTCTGTCACTCCAACTCCGCAATGTCACCTCTTGACCTTTCACAGTTCAGTGGTCACATCCCTGGCTGAGCCCCCCCCTTCCACGGCGTTGGCCCCCACACTGTGTGGGTCAATCAGTCTGTGTGTAATCTTACACTTCCCAAATCTGTAACTTGTAAATCTGTTTTACCACCATTTGTTTCAAACTCTAAATGTTTCAAACTCTAAATGTTTCAAACTCCAAATGTTTCAAACTCTAAATGTTTCAAACTCTAAATGTTTCAAACTCTAAATGTTTCAAACTCCAATGTTTCAAACTCTAAATGTTTGGTCTCCACGTGTGCGCGCGTATGTATGTGTGTGTGTGTGTGTGTGTATGTGTGTGCGTGCGTGCGTGCGTGCGTGCATGTATGTGTGTGTGTGTGTGTGTATGTATGTGTGTGTGTGTGTGTGTGTGCGTACGTGCATGTATGTATGTGTGTGTGTGTGTGTATGTATGTGTGTGTGTGTGTGTGTGTATGTATGTGTGTGTGTGTGTGTGTGTGTGTGTGTATGTATGTGTGTGTGTGTGTGTGTGTGTGTATGTATGTGTGTGTGTGTGTGTGTGTGTGTGTGTGTGTGTGCAATACAAATACATCAAACAATAATAATTATCTCAATAATTCTCCATTGAGCTGGCCTTAAGGGTCAGTTCACAACTTAGAATTATTCACATAATTAACAATCTCACATCTCCTCTGTGGGTGTGGCCTGAATAAAGTCACACATCTAATGTAATATGTTCTAATCTTCTATATGTGCTTCAGGTGAGTTCCAAACTCAATCTCTCACACCTGCTCATGTGGTGCATTACAAACATTGTGTATTAGTTTGTTCTAGCAAGTCTATATTTGTCCATAAGGCACGTCTCTTTTATCAACCCGTTTTCCCCTTGCTGCCTACTTTCCTGTCTTTTCTTTGTCTCGTCACATCTTCCTCTCTGTCTTCCCCTCTGTCTCTCTCTGTCTGTTCTCTGTCTCTCTCTGTCTTCCTCTCGTAACGGAGGAAACACCCATTTCCAAATTTCTAAACCTGCTTTTTCTTTCTCTCGTCTCACTTACTCTTACCCTCACTTGTAACCTGCTTTTCCTTTCTCTCTTTCTTGTTGTCTAACCATCTCTTGCCTCCGTCCTGAGTCCTGTAATGTTTAATCCTGTTATCACTGGTTTTCATAACTTCTATAGCATCTAAATTTAGATGATATTGTCTTATTTAAATCTATTCAATTCTTCATTGAATCTCAACAATCCTTCAGGTATTTACTTTAGAATGTCAAATTCTTTCCCTGTTAATGTTAACTTTTCCTATTACTCATCACGTCAACCCCCCCTGAGGTGTTGCTGTTGGTGTCCCTGTGATCCGTAAAGATAACAACATCTGCTCCATCCTGAGTCCTCCAGATTCTTTGCCAGTCAATAGCCCCTTATCTCTGACTATCTTTTATGACTTGGTGTCGTTTGTCTTTAGTTAATGACACAGTCATGTCTTTCCAAGGAGGGCATTGGACGTCACTATTTAACTTATTCCCTCACTTACGTCTACATGCAATAGAGGTTTCCTCATGATAATACAAATAAATAAGTTACTGATATACTTTTACTATCACTTTACTTACTGCCCGTTCTACTCCTATGTCCAAAAACATCAAAATTTACCCATATCATCACTTCCAGGCCTGTGCCTGCATTTGATTCTAAATTTAAAAACACTTCTGTCTTTTCGTCCTGTACTTTCATCTAGTCATGCATTAAGTCCAAAAAGATCATTTTCTTCAAGTCCAAAAATTAAACAAAACAAAACAAAACGTAGCTTTATTCTGTGCACTCAAAAAACACGATACCGTAAAAACACAACTTTTGTCTTCTATGTCGGGGACAGGAAGTGTCCTGTTTGTGATCACATTCCCCAAAATATTGGCCATCTATAAAAATCTGAATTCATCTTCATCTCTTATCAAGCTTAATAAAATCTGTATAATTGATTGTTGTCAATCAAAACAAAAACCCTAAAAAATTTTTTACAGAGCTCTCAAATACTAAAATTTAAAACCAGCTGAGTTTAGTTTTACTTATTAATTCCCGTTCAGAGCGTCCTCTGAGTGCTTTCCCTTCTCCTGTCTTGTTGACCCCCCTTATTACCCCCTCTCTGCCACGTCATCTTAACACACCGGAAGTCTCCCTCCAAAATCCTTTGTCTTTTTACAGTTTGGGGTGATAATTCTGGCATTATGTGGTCTCGGTCGTCTGAGAGAAATGCTACTTGCTTTACAGTCATGGTCAATGTCAAGCTTCTAGAGAAAATTCCTTATTAGATTCCTCCGGACATAAACGTGGTGTTTAAGATTCACCCGTGACTGCAAATTTTAGATCTCTCAGAATAACGCCTTGTGACCCTTGTATGATTAATTGTGATTCACACTTGTTAGTTAATCACTTATTAATCCTCATTCACACATGCACACTTCCCTCTTACTTACTTCGCTTGTGCACAGCGCTTACATTCACACATATTTCCTCAGTAATACCTAACTGGGCATTTCCTCAGTAATACCTAACTGGGCATTTCATCAGTAATACCTAACTGGGCATTTCCTCAGTAATACCTAACTGGGCATTTCATCAGTAATACCTAACTGGGCATTTCCTCAGTAATACCTAATCGGGCATTTCCTCAGTAATACCTAACTGGGCATTTCCTCAGTAATACCTAACTGGGCATTTCCTCAGTAATACCTAACTGGGCATTTCATCAGTAATACCTAACTGGGCATTTCCTCAGTAATACCTAACTGGGCATTTCCTCAGTAATACCTAACTGGGCATTTCCTCAGTAATACCTAACTGGGCATTTCCTCAGTAATACCTAACTGGGCATTTCCTCAGTAATACCTAACTGGGCATTTCCTCAGTAATACCTAACTGGGCATTTCATCAGTAATACCTAACTGGGCATTTCCTCAGTAATACCTAACTGGGCATTTCCTCAGTAATACCTAACTGGGCATTTCCTCAGTAATACCTAACTGGGCATAAAAGCCTACAATATTTTTCCAGTAAATATCGAACTAATGCATAAAATGTTTTATGGCTAACTCTTTTTCACACACAAAGTTTTTGTCTTCTGACCTTCTTCGTCGCCTGTGTTCTCCTGCTGCTTCGAAACGACGCGCTCTCCTCGCGGAGAATGAGGTGCGATGGGCGGCCACGGGAAAAGTGGACTTCCTTTAGCTGTGCACAGACTTCACCGATTCACCCGTCAATCTTCGCGAAGGGCAGCTGGTCGTCCGGCTCGATAGGACCAGAAAATGTCATTGGGAGGAGACATTACACCGATGCTATTCCGTAACACATCGAGAACACAATTCAACTTAGAATATGAAACGACACAGAAATATCAGACATTTGTATGGCAAGCTTGGGAGAAAACGCGGGGACTGATCACGCAAGCTGTGGTAAGCAGCCTGCGTGATCCTCCTGCGTCTCACCCTGTTTTTTCTCATGCTGGTTGGTTTTATTAGATATTCTGGAATAGGCGGGTCACATTTCTCATTGGTCAGCTTCACATCAAGGCACTTGGTATTTTTCCGTAGAGATCAAGCCTTGGGTAAACATTACCCAAACTCCTCTGGGCTGTCACACCCCCTCGGGTAAACATCATTTGGCCCATCTTTACGACCCCTTCACAAATGCAGTTTGTCACACACCCGTTCTTCTCTCAGACTAATGATGCAGATAAAATATCACTATTATGCAGATAAAATACATCACAGAAATATAATCATATATTCACATTTTATCACAGACTTTAAAAACACAGAGGAGCTATTCTGGATTTTGAGCTGTCCAAAGAAACAGTGTTAAAAAGATAAACACATTTGATCAGCTCGATGCGACAGAAGAAGGGGACTCCATGCGCCCTCTGCTGGACACTATCGCGCTTGTTCCCATTAGAGGTCGTAAGTGATTTAGTGACTTTGGGCCTTAGGCGGGGTCAGTCTGAACAGGGGCCGGTCCCAGGGTTCACACAGAGACATTCACTCTCATTCAGGGGTAATTAAATGCACTCAGGTGAATTTGCATGTTGTTGTTGTTGTTGTTGTTGTTGTTGTTGTTGTGAGATATAAAGTGCATCTTTTCTTCCTCAGTTGACGCAGCCGGACTCGTCGCCAACATGACGGTGAGTTTCACATTTGACTGCATTGTGATTGTGGCCCCGCCCTAAACTGGGCAGGGCCATGTGGAAGGCAGGAAGTACTTTGTGTCTCAGACCACACCCCCCTGACCTGTGGAGTGCCCCAAGGGTCAGTCCTGGGACCTCCTCTGTTCATCCTCTACATGCTGTAGGTCACATGACACACAGTGAACATGTGTCACATGATGCTGACGAGTCAGATCTGTGGCTGATCTTAATCATAAGAACTGTAAAATGAAGATATTAATGTGAAGACGGTTAAAAACTCTAAATCTCCTGAGAAAGTTCTGGAGTTTGTGAATCTGAACGGATTGAGTTTGTTTTTGTGTTTCAGTGTCGCAAACCAGAGCAGAAGATCCGGCCGTATCTGAAGCAGAACCTTCCAAAACGTCTGCACTTCGCCCACAGCCCACGGATCGAAGAGCTCAACGTCCTCGTGACCCCACAGTGGCTCTTTGAGAGGTAGTCCTGGTCTAGACCTGCTTTAGACCTGGTCTAGACCTGGTTTAGACCTGGTCTAGACCTGGTTTAGACCTGCTTTAGACCTGGTTTAGTCCTGGTTTGGACCTGGTTTAGACCTGGTTCAGACCTGGTTTAGTCCTGGTTTAGTCCTGGTTTAGACCTGGTTTAGTCCTGGTTTAGACCTGGTTTAGACCTGGTTCAGACCTGGTTTAGACCTGGTTTAGTCCTGGTCTAGACCTGCTTTAGACCTGCTTTAGACCTGGTTTAGTCCTGGTTTAGTCCTGGTCTAGACCTGGTTTAGACCTGGTTTAGTCCTGGTCTAGACCTGCTTTAGTCCTGGTCTAGACCTGCTTTAGACCTGCTTTAGACCTGGTCTAGACCTGGTTTAGACCTGGTCTAGACCTGGTTTAGACCTGCTTTAGACCTGGTTTAGTCCTGGTTTAGACCTGCTTTAGACCTGGTTTAGTCCTGGTTTAGACCTGGTTTAGACCTGGTTCAGACCTGGTTTAGTCCTGGTTTAGTCCTGGTTTAGACCTGGTTTAGTCCTGGTTTAGTCCTGGTCTAGACCTGCTTTAGACCTGGTTTGGACCTGGTTTAGTCCTGGTTTAAACTTGGTTTAGTCCTGGTTTAGACCTGGTTTAGTCCTGGTTTAGACCTGGTTTAGTCCTGGTTTAGACCTGCTTTAGACCTGCTTTAGACCTGGTTTAGTCCTGGTTTAGTCCTGGTCTAGACCTGCTTTAGACCTGGTTTAGACCTGGTTTAGTCCTGGTTTAAACCTGGTTTAGTCCTGGTTTAGTCCTGGTTTAGACCTGGTTTAGTCCTGGTTTAGACCTGGTTTAGACCTGGTTTAGACCTGGTTTAGACCTGGTTTAGTCCTAGTTTAGACCTGGTTTAGTCCTGGTTTAGACCTGGTTCAGACCTGGTTTAGTCCTGGTTTAGACCTGGTTTAGTCCTGGTTTAGACCTGGTTTAGTCCTGGTTTAGACCTGGTTTAGTCCTGGTCTAGACCTGCTTTAGACCTGCTTTAGACCTGGTTTAGACCTGGTTTAGTCCTGGTTTAAACCTGGTTTAGTCCTGGTTTAGACCTGGTTTAGTCCTGGTTTAGACCTGGTTTAGTCCTGGTTTAGACCTGCTTTAGACCTGGTTTAGTCCTGGTTTAGTCCTGGTCTAGACCTGCTTTAGTCCTGGTTTAAACCTGGTTTAGTCCTGGTTTAGTCCTGGTTTAGACCTGGTTTAGACCTGGTTTAGACCTGGTTTAGTCCTGGTTTAGACCTGGTTTGGACCTGGTTTAGACCTGGTTTAGTCCTGGTTTAGTCCTGGTTTAGACCTGGTTTAGTCCTGGTTTAGACCTAGTTTAGTCCTGGTTTAGACCTGGTTTAGTCCTGGTTTAGACCTGGTTTTGTCCTGGTTTAGACCTGGTTTAGACCTGGTTTAGTCCTGGTTTAAACCTGGTTTAGTCCTGGTTTAGTCCTGGTTTGGACCTGGTTTAGTCCTGGTTTAGACCTGGTTTAGACCTGGTTTAGACCTGGTTTAGTCCTGGTTTAGACCTGGTTTAGACCTGGTTTAGTCCTGGTTTAGTCCTGGTTTAGACCTGGTTTAGTCCTGGTTTAGACCTGGTTTAGACCTGGTTTAGACCTGGTTTAGACCTGGTTTAGACCTGGTTTAGACCTGGTTTAGACCTGGTTTAGTCCTGGTTTAGTCCTGGTTTAGTCCTGGTTTAGACCTGGTTTAGTCCTGGTTTAGTCCTGGTTTAGACCTGGTTTAGACCTGGTTTAGACCTGGTTTAGTCCTGGTTTAGACCTGGTTTAGACCTGGTTTAGACCTGGTTTAGACCTGGTTTAGTCCTGGTTTAGACCTGGTTTAGTCCTGGTTTAGACCTGGTTTAGTCCTGGTTTAGTCCTGGTTTAGTCCTGGTTTAGACCTGGTTTAGACCTGGTTTAGTCCTGGTTTAGACCTGGTTTAGACCTGGTTTAGTCCTGGTTTAGACCTGGTTTAGTCCTGGTTTAGACCTGGTTTAGACCTGGTTTAGACCTGGTTTAGTCCTGGTTTAGACCTGGTTTAGACCTGGTTTAGACCTGGTTTAGACCTGGTTTAGACCTGGTTTAGTCCTGGTTTAGACCTGGTTTAGTCCTGGTTTAGACCTGGTTTAGTCCTGGTTTAGTCCTGGTTTAGACCTGGTTTAGTCCTGGTTTAGACCTGGTTTAGACCTGGTTTAGTCCTGGTTTAGTCCTGGTTTAGACCTGGTTTAGACCTGGTTTAGTCCTGGTTTAAACCTGGTTTAGTCCTGGTTTAGTCCTGGTTTGGACCTGGTTTAGTCCTGGTTTAGACCTGGTTTAGACCTGGTTTAGACCTGGTTTAGTCCTGGTTTAGACCTGGTTTAGACCTGGTTTAGTCCTGGTTTAGTCCTGGTTTAGACCTGGTTTAGTCCTGGTTTAGACCTGGTTTAGTCCTGGTTTAGACCTGGTTTAGACCTGGTTTAGTCCTGGTTTAGACCTGGTTTAGACCTGGTTTAGACCTGGTTTAGACCTGGTTTAGACCTGGTTTAGTCCTGGTTTAGTCCTGGTTTAGACCTGGTTTAGACCTGGTTTAGTCCTGGTTTAGACCTGGTTTAGTCCTGGTTTAGACCTGGTTTAGACCTGGTTTAGACCTGGTTTAGACCTGGTTTAGACCTGGTTTAGTCCTGGTTTAGACCTGGTTTAGTCCTGGTTTAGACCTGGTTTAGACCTGGTTTAGACCTGGTTTAGTCCTGGTTTAGACCTGGTTTAGACCTGGTTTAGACCTGGTTTAGACCTGGTTTAGACCTGGTTTAGTCCTGGTTTAGACCTGGTTTAGTCCTGGTTTAGACCTGGTTTAGTCCTGGTTTAGACCTGGTTTAGTCCTGGTTTAGTCCTGGTTTAGACCTGGTTTAGACCTGGTTTAGTCCTGGTTTAGACCTGGTTTAGTCCTGGTTTAGTCCTGGTTTAGTCCTGGTTTAGTCCTGGTTTAGACCTGGTTTAGACCTGGTTTAGACCTGGTTTAGTCCTGGTTTAGACCTGGTTTAGACCTGGTTTAGACCTGGTTTAGACCTGGTTTAGTCCTGGTTTAGACCTGGTTTAGACCTGGTTTAGTCCTGGTTTAGACCTGGTTTAGACCTGGTTTAGTCCTGGTTTAGACCTGGTTTAGACCTGGTTTAGTCCTGGTTTAGACCTGGTTTAGACCTGGTTTAGTCCTGGTTTAGACCTGGTTTAGACCTGGTTTAGACCTGGTTTAGACCTGGTTTAGTCCTGGTTTAGACCTGGTTTAGACCTGGTTTAGTCCTGGTTTAGACCTGGTTTAGACCTGGTTTAGACCTGGACTCTGGTGTTGCAGTTCTCCTGGATCTCTGACGTTTTGTTCTGGAGGAAATCACGGCTACGATAACGATGTGGAGACAATGAACGTGAGGCTTTCATTTGACTTCATTTTCAAAAACATTATTTTCACCTTTTGCTTTTTTTTTTAGCCGTTTTTTCAGTTTGTTTCTTTTACGCTGCTTTTATTCTAATGCACCAGGCGCGTTATTGTGTTTCTTCTTGGAGCTTGTGTGGACTTTAGATCTTGGGTTCCTCTGTGAATGGTTCCTCGGTGAATGGTTCCTCTGGGAATGGTTCCTCGGTGAATGGTTCCTCTGTGAATTGTTCCTCTGTGAATGGTTCCTCTGTGAATTGTTCCTCTGTGAATGGTTCCTCTGTGAATGGTTCCTCTCTGAATTGTTCCTCTGTGAATGGTTCCTTTCTGAATGGTTCCTTTCTGAATGGTTCCTCGGTGAATGGTTCCTCTGTGAATTGTTCCTCTGTGAATGGTTCCTCTGTGAATTGTTCCTCTGTGAATGGTTCCTCTGTGAATGGTTCCTCTCTGAATTGTTCCTCTGTGAATGGTTCCTCGGTGAATGGTTCCTCTGTGAATGGTTCCTCTGTGAATGGTTCCTCTGTGAATTGTTCCTCTGTGAATGGTTCCTCTGTGAATGGTTCCTCTGTGAATGGTTCTTGTTTCTCGTCAGGCCATGTTCCTGAGTTATGGGCCCAAGTTCAAGCCTCAGACGGTGGTGGAACCGTTCTCCAACATCGAGCTCTACAACCTCATGTGCGGTGGGTTCTTCTCACGTACATTCCCATGGAAACGAGCAGAGGGACGAGTCGGGTTTGTGCAGAGGCGGGGCTTATCACAGTGTAGAGGCGGGGTTATCACCGTGTAGAGGCGGGGTTATCACCGTGTAGAGGCGGGGTTAGGGTTATCACCGTGTAGAGGCGGGGTTATCACCGTGTAGAGGCGGGGTTATCACCCTGTAGAGGCGGGGTTATCACCCTGTAGAGGCGGGGTTATCACCCTGTAGAGGCGGGGTTAGGGTTATCACCCTGTAGAGGCGGGGTTATCACCCTGTAGAGGCGGGGTTATCACCCTGTAGAGGCGGGGTTATCACCCTGTAGAGGCGGGGTTAGGGTTATCACCCTGTAGAGGCGGGGTTATCACCCTGTAGAGGCGGGGTTATCACCCTGTAGAGGCGGGGTTATCACCCTGTAGAGGCGGGGTTATCACCCTGTAGAGGCGGGGTTATCTCTGGAGTGACTGGTTCTTGTCCTCAGACCTGCTGGAGATCTTTCCTGTGGAGAACAATGGGACTCACGGCGCTCTGAACCACCTCCAGAGGGCGCCGTTCTACAGCCCCACGGCCCCCCCAGAACTGAGCCCGCCTCAGGCCTGTCACATGACCAGTCTGGACCCGCCCGGGGCCCAAGGGTGCTCCTGCAACCTGCTGGTACTAGGACTGGACCGGGACCAGGACTGGACTGGGACTGGACCAGGACTGGACCAGGACCAGGATCAGGACCAGGACCAGGACCAGGATCAGGACCAGGACTGGACCAGGACTGGACCAGGACCAGGATCAGGACCAGGACTGGACCAGGACTGGACTAGGACTGGACGCTCTGGACACTGAGCACGC
Organism: Eucyclogobius newberryi; assembly: GCF_026437365.1. NCBI lineage: Eukaryota > Metazoa > Chordata > Actinopteri > Gobiiformes > Gobiidae > Eucyclogobius > Eucyclogobius newberryi. The sequence continues at coordinate 34,847,410 of NW_027315790.1, forward strand.
TCTGGACGCTCCTGTGTGTGACGTGAAGTGGACGCGGCGGTGTGAACACAGCTTTAAACGTTGTGTTTGTCTTGTCTTCAGTGTCATGACTCGACCTCTGACCTCTGACCTTATGATTCTGAATAATGGCTTCTCTAAATCACTGGCTCTTTTTACTTTCGGTGGAAAGTCCCGATGTTCTGAGCATTTTCCAAGAAATGTTTTAACAAAGAACAGTTTATTTTTACAAGAGGATTCCAGGAATCCACCACCGACGATCCACAACCGGGTCTAAACCGGGTCTAAACCGGGTCCAAACCGGGTCTAAACCGGACTAAACCGGGTCTAAACCGGGTCTAAACCGGGTCTAAACCGGGTCTAAACCGGGACTAAACCGGGTCTAAACCGGGTCTAAACCGGGACTAAACCGGGTGTAAACCGGGTCTAAACGGGGTCTAAACCGGGACTAAACCGGGTGTAAACCAGGTCTAAACCGGGTCTAAACCGGGTCTAAACCGGGTCTAAACCGGGTCTAAACCGGGCCTAAACCGGGACTAAACCGGGTCTAAACTGGGTCTAAACCGGGACTAAACCGGGTGTAAACCGGGTCTAAACTGGGTCTAAACCGGGTCTAAACCAGGACTAAACCGGGTGTAAACCGGGTCTAAACCAGGACTAAACATGTCTGTAACATGTTACATACTTATTTGAACAAACAGACCAGTGCCAAAAGCACAAAGGATCATGGGACAGGAAGTGACCTTCTGCCGCTCAGACTCACGTCATGAACACGTGTGTTTCGTCCACTCGACTCTGGAGGTCACGTGACCTCCTCAGTCACACTCACAGATAAACTCAACAGAAACGCGTCTTTCCCGTAACTTCAGAAAAACAAACAGTTCTAGTTTGTTCTGCTGCTCACACTGAGGCGGGAGGGCATCTGACTCTCTGTGTTCTGCTCACACTGAGGCGGGAGGGCATCTGACTCTCTGTGTTCTGCTCACACTGAGGCGGGAGGGCATCTGACTCTCTGTGTTCTGCTCACACTGAGGCGGGAGGGCATCTGACTCTCTGTGTTCTGCTCACACTGAGGCGGGAGGGCATCTGACTCTCTGTGTTCTGCTCACACTGAGGCGGGAGGGCATCTGACTCTCTGTGTTTCCTTTCAGCCCGACAACAGCATCAACGACAGACTCAACTTAACGTCAGCACAAGGTAAATCCTCTCACACGCGGTTTCAGAGGAGGGCGGGGCCAGTGCGGGGGCGGGGCTGGGGTGGACCACTCAGGTGATCAGGAGCTTCCCCTGAGGCGCGGCGTCCAATCAGGAGCTTCCCTCTCACGTCAACTAAAAACAAAAAAGATGTTTTGACCGAAACCAAAAATGATGAGCAGAAACTTAAGCTGAATAAAGTTTCCTGGTCTAAATGACCTCTGACCTTCTGGTTTCTCAGTGGAGGCTTCAGAAAAGACACATGTGCCGTTTGGACGTCCCGCTCTGCTCCAGGAGGGACAGAGTCTCTGCGTCCTCCGTCACGAGGGCTTCGTCAGCGGATACAGCCGGGACAAGCTCATGCCCCTGTGGACATCATACACCCCCGAACCTGTCAGTGTGTGTGTGAGGGGCGTGGCTAAAGCGAGTGTGTGAGGGGCGTGGCTAAAGCGAGCATGTGTGAGGGGCGTGGCTAAAGCGATCGCGTGTGAGGGGCGTGGCTAAAGCGATCGTGTGTGAGGGGCGTGGCTAAAGCGAGCGTGTGTGAGGGGTGTGGCTAAAGCGAGTGTGTGAGGGGCGTGGCTAAAGCGATCGCGTGTGAGGGGCGTGGCTAAAGCGATCGTGTGTGAGGGGCGTGGCTAAAGCGAGCGTGTGTGAGGGGTGTGGCTAAAGCGAGTGTGTGAGGGGCGTGGCTAAAGCGAGTGTGTGAGGGGCGTGGCTAAAGCGAGTGTGTGTGAGGGGCGTGGCTAAAGCGAGTGTGTGAGGGGCGTGGCTAAAGCGAGCATGTGTGTGAGGGGCGTGGCTAAAGCGATCGTGTGTGAGGGGCGTGCCTAAAGCGAGCGTGTGTGAGGGGCGTGGCTAAAGCGATCGTGTGTGAGGGGCGTGGCTAAAACGAGTGTGTGTGAGGGGTGTGGCTAAAGCGAGTGTGTGAGGGGCGTGGCTAAAGCAAGTGTGTGAGGGGCGTGGCTAAAGCGAGTGTGTGTGAGGGGCGTGGCTAAAGCGAGTGTGTGAGGGGCGTGGCTAAAGCGAGCATGTGTGAGGGGCGTGGCTAAAGCGATCGCGTGTGAGGGGCGTGGCTAAAGCGAGCGTGTGTGAGGGGTGTGGCTAAAGCGAGTGTGTGAGGGGCGTGGCTAAAGCGAGTGTGTGAGGGGCGTGGCTAAAGCGAGTGTGTGTGAGGGGCGTGGCTAAAGCGATCGCGTGTGAGGGGCGTGGCTAAAGCGAGCATGTGTGAGGGGCGTGGCTAAAGCGATCGTGTGTGAGGGGCGTGGCTAAAGCGAGCGTGTGTGAGGGGCGTGGCTAAAGCGAGTGTGTGAGGGGCGTGGCTAAAGCAAGCGTGTGTGAGGGGCGTGGCTAAAGCGAGCGTGTGTGAGGGGCGTGGCTAAAGCGATCGTGTGTGAGGGGCGTGGCTAAAGCGATCGTGTGTGAGGGGCGTGGCTAAAGCGAGTGTGTGTGAGGGGTGTGGCTAAAGCGAGTGTGTGAGGGGCGTGGCTAAAGCAAGTGTGTGAGGGGCGTGGCTAAAGCGAGTGTGTGTGAGGGGCGTGGCTAAAGCGATCGTGTGTGAGGGGCGTGGCTAAAGCGAGCGTGTGTGAGGGGCGTGGCTAAAGCGAGTGTGTGTGAGGGGCGTGGCTAAAGCGAGCGTGTGTGAGGGGCGTGGCTAAAGCGAGCGTGTGTGAGGGGCGTGGCTAAAGCGAGTATGTGAGGGGCGTGGCTAAAGCGAGTGTGTGAGGGGCGTGGCTAAAGCGAGCGTGTGTGAGGGGTGTGGCTAAAGCGAGTGTGTGAGGGGCGTGGCTAAAGCGAGTGTGTGAGGGGCGTGGCTAAAGCGAGTGTGTGAGGGGCGTGGCTAAAGCGAGCATGTGTGAGGGGCGTGGCTAAAGCGATCGTGTGTGAGGGACGTGGCTAAAGCGAGCGTGTGTGAGGGGCGTGGCTAAAGCGAGTGTGTGAGGGGCGTGGCAAAAGCGAGCGTGTGTGAGGGGCGTGGCTAAAGCGATCGTGTGTGAGGGGCGTGGCTAAAGCGAGCGTGTGTGAGGGGCGTGGCTAAAGCGATCGTGTGTGAGGGGCGTGGCTAAAGCGATCGTGTGTGAGGGGCGTGGCTAAAGCGAGTGTGTGTGAGGGGTGTGGCTAAAGCGAGTGTGTGAGGGGCGTGGCTAAAGCGATTGTGTGTGAGGGGCGTGGCTAAAGCGAGCGTGTGTGAGGGGCGTGGCTAAAGCGAGCGTGTGTGAGGGGCGTGGCTAAAGCGAGCGTGTGTGAGGGGCGTGGCTAAAGCGAGTATGTGAGGGGCGTGGCTAAAGCGAGTGTGTGAGGGGCGTGGCTAAAGCGAGCGTGTGTGAGGGGCGTGGCTAAAGCGAGTATGTGAGGGGCGTGGCTAAAGCGAGTGTGTGAGGGGCGTGGCTAAAGCGAGCGTGTGTGAGGGGCGTGGCTAAAGCGAGCATGTGTGAGGGGCGTGGCTAAAGCGAGCGTGTGTCAGGGGCGTGGCTAAAGCGAGCGTGTGTGAGGGGCGTGGCTAAAGCGATCGTGTGTGAGGGGCGTGGCTAAAGCGATCGTGTGTGAGGGGCGTGGCTAAAGCGAGTGTGTGTGAGGGGTGTGGCTAAAGCGAGTGTGTGAGGGGCGTGGCTAAAGCGAGTGTGTGAGGGGCGTGGCTAAAGCGAGTGTGTGTGAGGGGCGTGGCTAAAGCGATCGTGTGTGAGGGGCGTGGCTAAAGCGAGCGTGTGTGAGGGGCGTGGCTAAAGCGAGTGTGTGAGGGGCGTGGCTAAAGCGAGTGTGTGTGAGGGGCGTGGCTAAAGCGAGCGTGTGTGAGGGGCGTGGCTAAAGCGAGTGTGTGTGAGGGGCGTGGCTAAAGCGAGTGTGTGAGGGGCGTGGCTAAAGCGAGTGTGTGAGGGGCGTGGCTAAAGCGAGCGTGTGTGAGGGGCGTGGCTAAAGCGATCGTGTGTGAGGGGCGTGGCTAAAGCGAGCGTGTGTGAGGGGCGTGGCTAAAGCGAGTGTGTGTGAGGGGTGTGGCTAAAGCGAGTGTGTGAGGGGCGTGGCTAAAGCGATCGTGTGTGAGGGGCGTGGCTAAAGCGATCGTGTGTGAGGGGCGTGGCTAAAGCGAGCGTGTGTGAGGGGCGTGGCTAAAGCGAGTGTGTGAGGGGCGTGGCTAAAGCGAGTGTGTGTGAGGGGCGTGGCTAAAGCGAGTGTGTGTGAGGGGCGTGGCTAAAGCGAGCGTGTGTGAGGGGCGTGGCTAAAGCGAGTATGTGAGGGGCGTGGCTAAAGCGAGTGTGTGAGGGGCGTGGCTAAAGCGAGCGTGTGTGAGGGGCGTGGCTAAAGCGAGTATGTGAGGGGCGTGGCTAAAGCGAGTGTGTGAGGGGCGTGGCTAAAGCGAGCGTGTGTGAGGGGCGTGGCTAAAGCGAGCGTGTGTGAGGGGCGTGGCTAAAGCGATCGTGTGTGAGGGGCGTGGCTAAAGCGATCGTGTGTGAGGGGCGTGGCTAAAGCGAGTGTGTGTGAGGGGTGTGGCTAAAGCGAGTGTGTGAGGGGCGTGGCTAAAGCGAGCGTGTGTGAGGGGCGTGGCTAAAGCGAGCGTGTGTGAGGGGCGTGGCTAAAGCGAGCGTGTGTGAGGGGCGTGGCTAAAGCGAGTATGTGAGGGGCGTGGCTAAAGCGAGTGTGTGAGGGGCGTGGCTAAAGCGAGCGTGTGTGAGGGGCGTGGCTAAAGCGAGTATGTGAGGGGCGTGGCTAAAGCGAGTGTGTGAGGGGCGTGGCTAAAGCGAGCGTGTGTGAGGGGCGTGGCTAAAGCGAGTGTGTGAGGGGCGTGGCTAAAGCGAGCGTGTGTGAGGGGCGTGGCTAAAGCGAGTATGTGAGGGGCGTGGCTAAAGCGAGTGTGTGAGGGGCGTGGCTAAAGCGAGCGTGTGTGAGGGGTGTGGCTAAAGCGAGTGTGTGAGGGGCGTGGCTAAAGCGAGTGTGTGAGGGGCGTGGCTAAAGCGAGTGTGTGTGAGGGGCGTGGCTAAAGCGATCGTGTGTGAGGGGCGTGGCTAAAGCGAGCGTGTGTGAGGGGCGTGGCTAAAGCGAGTGTGTGAGGGGCGTGGCTAAAGCGAGTGTGTGTGAGGGGCGTGGCTAAAGCGAGCGTGTGTGAGGGGCGTGGCTAAAGCGAGTATGTGAGGGGCGTGGCTAAAGCGAGTGTGTGAGGGGCGTGGCTAAAGCGAGCGTGTGTGAGGGGCGTGGCTAAAGCGAGTATGTGAGGGGCGTGGCTAAAGCGAGTGTGTGAGGGGCGTGGCTAAAGCGAGCGTGTGTGAGGGGTGTGGCTAAAGCGAGTGTGTGAGGGGCGTGGCTAAAGCGAGTGTGTGAGGGGCGTGGCTAAAGCGAGTGTGTGTGAGGGGCGTGGCTAAAGCGATCGTGTGTGAGGGGCGTGGCTAAAGCGAGCGTGTGTGAGGGGCGTGGCTAAAGCGATCGTGTGTGAGGGGCGTGGCTAAAGCGAGTGTGTGTGAGGGGTGTGGCTAAAGCGAGTGTGTGAGGGGCGTGGCTAAAGCGAGTGTGTGAGGGGCGTGGCTAAAGCGAGTGTGTGTGAGGGGCGTGGCTAAAGCGATCGTGTGTGAGGGGTGTGGCTAAAGCGAGCGTGTGTGAGGGGCGTGGCTAAAGCGAGTGTGTGAGGGGCGTGGCTAAAGCGATCGTGTGTGAGGGGCGTGGCTAAAGCGAGTGTGTGTGAGGGGTGTGGCTAAAGCGAGTGTGTGAGGGGCGTGGCTAAAGCGAGTGTGTGAGGGGCGTGGCTAAAGCGAGTGTGTGTGAGGGGCGTGGCTAAAGCGATCGTGTGTGAGGGGTGTGGCTAAAGCGAGCGTGTGTGAGGGGCGTGGCTAAAGCGAGTGTGTGAGGGGCGTGGCTAAAGCGAGTGTGTGTGAGGGGCGTGGCTAAAGCGAGCGTGTGTGAGGGGCGTGGCTAAAGCGAGCGTGTGTGAGGGGCGTGGCTAAAGCGAGTATGTGAGGGGCGTGGCTAAAGCGAGCGTGTGTGAGGGGCGTGGCTAAAGCGAGTGTGTGTGAGGGGCGTGGCTAAAGCGAGTGTGTGAGGGGCGTGGCTAAAGCGAGTGTGTGAGGGGCGTGGCTAAAGCGAGCGTGTGTGAGGGGCGTGGCTAAAGCGATCGTGTGTGAGGGGCGTGGCTAAAGCGAGCGTGTGTGAGGGGCGTGGCTAAAGCGATCGTGTGTGAGGGGCGCGGCTAAAGCGATCGTGTGTGAGGGGCGTGGCTAAAGCGAGTGTGTGTGAGGGGTGTGGCTAAAGCGAGTGTGTGAGGGGCGTGGCTAAAGCGAGCGTGTGTGAGGGGCGTGGCTAAAGCGAGCGTGTGTGAGGGGCGTGGCTAAAGCGAGCGTGTGTGAGGGGCGTGGCTAAAGCGAGTATGTGAGGGGCGTGGCTAAAGCGAGTGTGTGAGGGGCGTGGCTAAAGCGAGCGTGTGTGAGGGGCGTGGCTAAAGCGAGTATGTGAAGGGCGTGGCTAAAGCGAGTGTGTGAGGGGCGTGGCTAAAGCGAGCGTGTGTGAGGGGCGTGGCTAAAGCGAGCATGTGTGAGGGGCGTGGCTAAAGCGAGTGTGTGAGGGGCGTGGCTAAAGCGAGCGTGTGTGAGGGGCGTGGCTAAAGCGAGCGTGTGTCAGGGGCGTGGCTAAAGCGAGCGTGTGTGAGGGGCGTGGCTAAAGCGATCGTGTGTGAGGGGCGTGGCTAAAGCGAGTGTGTGTGAGGGGTGTGGCTAAAGCGAGTGTGTGTGAGGGGTGTGGCTAAAGCGAGTGTGTGAGGGGCGTGGCTAAAGCGAGTGTGTGTGAGGGGCGTGGCTAAAGCGATCGTGTGTGAGGGGCGTGGCTAAAGCGAGCGTGTGTGAGGGGCGTGGCTAAAGCGAGTGTGTGAGGGGCGTGGCTAAAGCGAGTGTGTGTGAGGGGCGTGGCTAAAGCGAGTGTGTGTGAGGGGCGTGGCTAAAGCGAGTGTGTGAGGGGCGTGGCTAAAGCGAGCATGTGTGAGGGGCGTGGCTAAAGCGATCGCGTGTGAGGGGCGTGGCTAAAGCGAGCGTGTGTGAGGGGTGTGGCTAAAGCGAGTGTGTGAGGGGCGTGGCTAAAGCGAGTGTGTGAGGGGCGTGGCTAAAGCGAGTGTGTGTGAGGGGCGTGGCTAAAGCGATCGCGTGTGAGGGGCGTGGCTAAAGCGAGCATGTGTGAGGGGCGTGGCTAAAGCGATCGTGTGTGAGGGGCGTGGCTAAAGCGAGCGTGTGTGAGGGGCGTGGCTAAAGCAAGCGTGTGTGAGGGGCGTGGCTAAAGCGAGCGTGTGTGAGGGGCGTGGCTAAAGCGATCGTGTGTGAGGGGCGTGGCTAAAGCGATCGTGTGTGAGGGGCGTGGCTAAAGCGAGTGTGTGTGAGGGGTGTGGCTAAAGCGAGTGTGTGAGGGGCGTGGCTAAAGCGAGTGTGTGAGGGGCGTGGCTAAAGCGAGCGTGTGTGAGGGGCGTGGCTAAAGCGAGCGTGTGTGAGGGGCGTGGCTAAAGCGAGCGTGTGTGAGGGGCGTGGCTAAAGCGAGTGTGTGAGGGGCGTGGCTAAAGCGAGTGTGTGTGAGGGGCGTGGCTAAAGCGAGTATGTGAGGGGCGTGGCTAAAGCGAGTGTGTGAGGGGCGTGGCTAAAGCGAGCGTGTGTGAGGGGTGTGGCTAAAGCGAGTGTGTGAGGGGCGTGGCTAAAGCGAGTGTGTGAGGGGCGTGGCTAAAGCGAGTGTGTGTGAGGGGCGTGGCTAAAGCGAGTGTGTGAGGGGCGTGGCTAAAGCGAGCATGTGTGAGGGGCGTGGCTAAAGCGATCGTGTGTGAGGGACGTGGCTAAAGCGAGCGTGTGTGAGGGGCGTGGCTAAAGCTAGTGTGTGTGAGGGGCGTGGCTAAAGCGAGCGTGTGTCAGGGGTGTGTCTAAAGCGAGCGTGTGTGAGGGGCGTGGCTAAAGCGAGTGTGTGAGGGGCGTGGCTAAAGCGAGCGTGTGTGAGGGGCGTGGCTAAAGCGATCGTGTGTGAGGGGCGTGGCTAAAGCGAGCGTGTGTGAGGGGCGTGGCTAAAGCGATCGTGTGTGAGGGGCGTGGCTAAAGCGATCGTGTGTGAGGGGCGTGGCTAAAGCGAGTGTGTGTGAGGGGTGTGGCTAAAGCGAGTGTGTGAGGGGCGTGGCTAAAGCGATTGTGTGTGAGGGGCGTGGCTAAAGCGAGCGTGTGTGAGGGGCGTGGCTAAAGCGAGCGTGTGTGAGGGGTGTGGCTAAAGCGAGTGTGTGAGGGGCATGGCTAAAGCGAGTGTGTGAGGGGCGTGGCTAAAGCGAGTGTGTGTGAGGGGCGTGGCTAAAGCGAGTGTGTGAGGGGCGTGGCTAAAGCAGGTATGTGAGGGGCGTGGCTAAAGCGAGCGTGTGTGAGGGGCGTGGCTAAAGCGAGTGTGTGAGGGGCGTGGCTAAAGCGAGTGTGTGTGAGGGGCGTGGCTAAAGCGAGCGTGTGTGAGGGGCGTGGCTAAAGCGAGCGTGTGTGAGGGGCGTGGCTAAAGCGAGTATGTGAGGGGCGTGGCTAAAGCGAGTGTGTGTGAGGGGTGTGGCTAAAGCGAGTGTGTGAGGGGCGTGGCTAAAGCGAGTGTGTGAGGGGCGTGGCTAAAGCGAGTGTGTGTGAGGGGTGTGGCTAAAGCGAGTGTGTGAGGGGCGTGGCTAAAGCGAGTGTGTAAGGGGCGTGGCTAAAGCGAGTGTGTGTGAGGGGTGTGGCTAAAGCGAGTGTGTGAGGGGCGTGGCTAAAGCGAGTGTGTGAGGGGCGTGGCTAAAGCGAGTGTGTGTGAGGGGCGTGGCTAAAGCGAGTGTGTGAGGGGCGTGGCTAAAGCGAGTGTGTAAGGGGCGTGGCTAAAGCGAGCGTGTGTGAGGGGTGTGGCTAAAGCGAGTGTGTGAGGGGCGTGGCTAAAGCGAGTGTGTGAGGGGCGTGGCTAAAGCGAGTGTGTGTGAGGGGCGTGGCTAAAGCGAGTGTGTGAGGGGCGTGGCTAAAGCGATCGCGTGTGAGGGGCGTGGCTAAAGCGAGTGTGTGAGGGGCGTGGCTAAAGCGAGCGTGTGTGAGGGGCGTGGCTAAAGCGATCGTGTGTGAGGGGCGTGGCTAAAGCGAGCGTGTGTGAGGGGCGTGGCTAAAGCGAGCGTGTGTGAGGGGCGTGGCTAAAGCGATCGTGTGTGAGGGGCGTGGCTAAAGCGAGTGTGTGTGAGGGGTGTGGCTAAAGCGAGTGTGTGAGGGGCGTGGCTAAAGCGAGCGTGTGTGAGGGGCGTGGCTAAAGCGAGCGTGTGTGAGGGGCGTGGCTAAAGCGAGCGTGTGTGAGGGGCGTGGCTAAAGCGAGTATGTGAGGGGCGTGGCTAAAGCGAGTGTGTGAGGGGCGAGGCTAAAGCGAGCGTGTGTGAGGGGCGTGGCTAAAGCGAGTATGTGAGGGGCGTGGCTAAAGCGAGTGTGTGAGGGGCGTGGCTAAAGCGAGCGTGTGTGAGGGGCGTGGCTAAAGCGAGCATGTGTGAGGGGCGTGGCTAAAGCGAGTGTGTGAGGGGCGTGGCTAAAGCGAGCATGTGTGAGGGGCGTGGCTAAAGCGAGCGTGTGTCAGGGGCGTGGCTAAAGCGAGCGTGTGTGAGGGGCGTGGCTAAAGCGATCGTGTGTGAGGGGCGTGGCTAAAGCGAGTGTGTGTGAGGGGTGTGGCTAAAGCGAGTGTGTGAGGGGCGTGGCTAAAGCGAGTGTGTGAGGGGCGTGGCTAAAGCGAGTGTGTGTGAGGGGCGTGGCTAAAGCGATCGTGTGTGAGGGGTGTGGCTAAAGCGAGCGTGTGTGAGGGGCGTGGCTAAAGCGAGTGTGTGAGGGGCGTGGCTAAAGCGAGTGTGTGTGAGGGGCGTGGCTAAAGCGAGCGTGTGTGAGGGGCGTGGCTAAAGCGAGCGTGTGTGAGGGGCGTGGCTAAAGCGAGTATGTGAGGGGCGTGGCTAAAGCGAGCGTGTGTGAGGGGCGTGGCTAAAGCGATCGTGTGTGAGGGGCGTGGCTAAAGCGAGCGTGTGTGAGGGGCGTGGCTAAAGCGATCGTGTGTGAGGGGCGTGGCTAAAGCGATCGTGTGTGAGGGGCGTGGCTAAAGCGAGTGTGTGAGGGGTGTGGCTAAAGCGAGTGTGTGAGGGGCGTGGCTAAAGCGATCGTGTGTGAGGGGCGTGGCTAAAGCGAGCGTGTGTGAGGGGCGTGGCTAAAGCGAGCGTGTGTGAGGGGCGTGGCTAAAGCGAGCGTGTGTGAGGGGCGTGGCTAAAGCGAGTATGTGAGGGGCGTGGCTAAAGCGAGTGTTTGAGGGGCGTGGCTAAAGCGAGCGTGTGTGAGGGGCGTGGCTAAAGCGAGTATGTGAGGGGCGTGGCTAAAGCGAGTGTGTGAGGGGCGTGGCTAAAGCGAGCGTGTGTGAGGGGCGTGGCTAAAGCGAGCATGTGTGAGGGGCGTGGCTAAAGCGAGCGTGTGTGAGGGGCGTGGCTAAAGCCTCTACGCCGCGTTTGAACCTCTCTTTATGTCATGCTAATGGTACTGTTAGACGCATTATGACCAGGAAATATCAGATTATGGCTCTAGTTTTGGCCTGAGTCTGCGTTCTCTCTGGTCCAATCATGCGGCTCGTCCCTCCTCAGGCGTCCTCTGCTCCCTTGGGTCCTCTCGTCTTGGATTGTCTCCGGCCTGATGTCCGGGTTCCTCCAGAACATTCTCCGTCCTGCGAAGTTTACAACTCAACCATGAACATCAGCTTCGGTTTCCTCTTCCCTCCAAGTAACGCCCCACCACACGACTGGTTTAGTCCTGGTTTAGACCTGGTTTAGACCTGGTTTAGACCTGGTTTAGACCTGGTTTAGTCCTGGTTTAGTCCTGGTTTAGACCTGGTTTAGACCTGGTTTAGTCCTCGTTTAGTCCTGGTTTAGACCTGGTTTAGTCCTGGTTTAGACCTGGTTTAGACCTGGTTTAGTCCTAGTTTAGACCTGGTTTGGTCCTGGTTTAGACCTGGTTTGGACCTGGTTTAGTCCTAGTTTAGTCCTGGTTTAGACCTGGTTTAGACCTGGTTTAGTCCTGGTTTAGACCTGGTTTAGACCTGGTTTAGTCCTAGTTTAGACCTGGTTTGGTCCTGGTTTAGACCTGGTTTAGACCTGGTTTAGTCCTAGTTTAGTCCTGGTTTAGTCCTAGTTTAGACCCAGTTTAGACCTGGTTTAGACTTAGTTTAGACCTGGTGTAGTCCCAGTTTAGACCTGGTTTAGTCCTGGTTTAGACCTGGTTTAGTCCTGGTTTAGACCTGGTTTAGACCTGGTTTAGTCCTAGTTTAGACCTGGTTTAGACCTGGTTTAATCCTGGTTTGGACCTGGTTTAGACCTGGTTTAGTCCTAGTTTAGACCTGGTTTAGACCTGGTTTAGTCCTAGTTTAGTCCTGGTTTAGTCCTAGATTAGTCCTAGTTTAGACCTGGTTTAGACCTGGTTTAGACCTGGTTTAGTCCTAGTTTAGACCTGGTTTAGACCTGGTTTAGTCCTAGTTTAGTCCTGGTGTAGTCCTAGTTTAGACCTGGTTTAGACCTGGTTTAGACCTGGTTTAGTCCTGGTTTAGACCTGGTTTAGACCTGGTTTAGTCCTAGTTTAGACCTGGTTTGGTCCTGGTTTAGACCTGGTTTAGACCTGGTTTAGTCCTAGTTTAGTCCTGGTTTAGTCCTAGTTTAGACCCAGTTTAGACCTGGTTTAGACTTAGTTTAGACCTGGTGTAGTCCTAGTTTAGTCCTGGTTTAGTCCTGGTTTAGACCTGGTTTAGTCCTGGTTTAGACCTGGTTTAGACCTGGTTTAGACCTGGTTTAGACCTGGTTTAGTCCTGGTTTAGACCTAGTTTAGACCTGGTTTAGACCTGGTTTAGACCTGGTTCAGACCTGGTTTAGACCTGGTTTAGTCCTGGTTTAGTCCTGGTTTAGACCTGGTTTAGTCCTAGTTTAGACCCAGTTTAGACCTGGTTTAGACTTAGTTTAGACCTGGTGTAGTCCTAGTTTAGTCCTGGTTTAGACCTAGTTTAGACCTGGTTTAGACCTAGTTTAGACCTGGTTTAGACCTAGTTTAGACCTGGTTTAGTCCTGGTTTAGACCTAGTTTAGACCTGGTTTAGACCTGGTTTAGTCCTGGTTTAGACCTAGTTTAGACCTGGTTTAGTCCTGGTTTAGTCCTGGTTTAGACCTGGTTTAGTCCTAGTTTAGACCCAGTTTAGACCTGGTTTAGACTTAGTTTAGACCTGGTGTAGTCCTAGTTTAGACCTGGTTTAGATATGGTTTAGACCTGGTTTAGACCTGGTTTAGTCCTGGTTTAGACCTAGTTTAGACCTGGTTTAGACCTAGTTTAGACCTGGTTTAGACCTAGTTTAGACCTGGTTTAGTCCTGGTTTAGACCTAGTTTAGACCTGGTTTAGTCCTGGTTTAGTCCTGGTTTAGACCTGGTTTAGACCTAGTTTAGACCTGGTTTAGACCTAGTTTAGACCTGGTTTAGTCCTAGTTTAGACCTGGTTTAGACCTAGTTTAGACCTGGTTTAGTCCTAGTTTAGTCCTGGTTTAGTCCTGGTTTAGACCCAGTTTAGACCTGGTTTAGACTTAGTTTAGACCTGGTTTAGTCCTGGTTTAGACCTAGTTTAGACCTGGTTTAGTCCTGGTTTAGACCTGGTTTAGACCTGGTTTGGACCTGGTTTAGAACCCTACTGTGTCACACTGTGGAACATTCTGTTGCCGTGGAGATTTGAAAAACATTTGATTGCGCTTTAGTTGTTTCTATGGTTTTGTTCCAGATCTGAACTCTTCGGCGCAGCAGCCGTTTGACGCTCTCACCACCTCAAACCTCGTGCCCATGTTCCCACCGTTCAAGAGTGAGTCACATGACCAGACAGAACACACGTCACATGACCAGACAGAACACACGTCACATGACCAGACAGAACACACGTCACATGACCAGACAGAACACACGTCACATGACCAGAACACACGTCACATGACCAGACAGAACACACGTCACATGACCAGACAGAACACACGTCACATGACCAGACAGAACACACGTCACATGACCAGACAGAACACACGTCACATGACCAGAACACACGTCACATGACCAGACAGAACACACGTCACATGACCAGACAGAACACACGTCACATGACCAGACAGAACACACGTCACATGACCAGACAGAACACACGTCACATGACCAGACAGAACACACGTCACATGACCAGACAGAACACACGTCACATGACCAGAACACACGTCACATGACCAGACAGAACACACGTCACATGACCAGACAGAACACACGTCACATGACCAGACAGAACACACGTCACATGATCAGACAGAACACACGTCACATGACCAGAACACACGTCACATGACCAGACAGAACACACGTCACATGATCAGACAGAACACACGTCACATGACCAGAACACACGTCACATGACCAGACAGAACACACGTCACATGATCACGTGGGACAGGGCGGGGCTTCCTCCAGCAGGGGGCGGGTCCAATGGTTTTGAGACGGTTAAGAGCTGCTGATGTCATTGATTTGACGTGTTATCTTTACCCTGCGTGTCATGTGACCTAACGGCAGCATGCAGAGGCTGAACAGAAGGGGTCCCAGGACTGACCCTTGGGCAACGCCTCAGCTCCTCCTCATCCTCTGCTCCGTTTCAGAGATCTGGAGTTACTTTCACGACACGCTCCTGCCCAGATACTCCCGGCTCTACGGCCGTCTGAACGTGGCCACCGGTCCGATCTTCGACTACGACTTCGACGGACGATACGACTCCTCGGACCAGATCCTTCGGTGAGTCCAGCAGCTGTTTTTGTTTCCATACGGGAAACGGTTCAACTCCCTGTGTCCTGCTTTTGTCCTTTGGTGCTTTTGTGAAGATGCTGTGTTTGTCCTGGTTCTATTCCTGGTTTAGTCTTGGTTTATGCCACAAGTTGGCATAGTTCCTTCGTCGTCCCACAGGGGTCCATGGATGCAAAGGTCATGAAACTGTGTCCGGATCACGACCTTTGGAACCTTTTCCACCTGCAGTCGCCACAGGACGTACACAAATGACTCCCATGGGGCATTTCTCTTAAAAGTCCGTGTTTGTTCCAGGTTTGTTCCGGGCTCTAAAATCCCGGTCCCGACACATTTCTTCATCGTTCTGACGAGCTGCTCAAACTCGTCCTCGTCCGTCTGTGACCAGCCTCAGGAGACAGTGTCTTTCGTCCTGCCACATCGGGAGGACAACACGGAGAGCTGTCAGGTAAAAGGGTGTGAGGCGTGGGCTCTCGACAAAGGTAAAAGAACCAAAAACAGAGACCAAATGGAACTAAAACAAAGAAGAAATGGAGTCTCGATGCACAAGAGGCTTCATCCGCACAGAAGACACTGGAGCTCAGGACCACAGAGCGCCGTGGAGCTTCGTCCTAAAGCAGGTCCAAAGTCCGGCCCGCGAGCCAATCACGGCCCTTGGTCAGATTCAGCTCCACTCTCATGATATGAAACGTGTGGTCAGAGATGAGGACGTGTGGTCAGAGATGAGGACGTATGGTCAGAGATGAGGACGTGTGGTCAGAGATAAGGACGTATGGTCAGAGATGAGGACATATGAGGACGTGTAGTCAGAAATGAGGACGTGTGGTCAGAGATGAGGACGTGTAGTCAGAGATGAGGACGTATGGTCAGAGATGAGGACGTGTGGTCAGAGATAAGGACGTATGGTCAGAGATGAGGACATATGAGGACGTGTGGTCAGAGATGAGGACGTGTAGTCAGAGATAAGGACGTATGGTCAGAGATGAGGACGTATGAGGACGTGTGGTCAGAGATGAGGACGTATGAGGACATGTGGTCAGAGATGAGGACGTATGGTCAGAGATGAGGACGTGTAGTCAGAGATAAGGACGTATGGTCAGAGATGAGGACGTATGGGGACGTGTGGTCAGAGATGAGGACGTATGAGGACGTGTGGTCAGAGATGAGGACGTATGGTCAGAGATGAGGACGTGTGGTCAGAGATAAGGACGTATGGTCAGAGATGAGGACATATGAGGACGTGTGGTCAGAAATGAGGACGTGTGGTCAGAGATGAGGACGTGTGGTCAGAGATGAGGACGTGTGGTAAGAGATAAGGACGTATGAGGACGTGTGGTCAGAAATGAGGACGTGTGGTCAGAGATGAGGACGTGTGGTCAGAGATGAGGACGTGTGGTCAGAGATGAGGACATATGAGGACGTGTGGTCAGAGATGAGGACGTATGGTCAGAGATGAGGACGTATGGTCAGAGATGAGGACGTATGAGGACGTGTGGTCAGAAATGAGGACGTGTGGTCAGAGATGAGGACGTGTGGTCAGAGATGAGGACATATGAGGACGTGTGGTCAGAGATGAGGACGTGTGGTCAGAGATGAGGACGTGTGGTCAGAGATGAAGACGTGTGGTCTGAGATGAGGACGTATGGTCAGAGATGAGGACGTGTGGTCAGAGATAAGGACGTATGGTCAGAGATGAGGACGTATGAGGATGTGTGGTCAGAGATGAGGACGTGTGGTCAGAGATGAGGACGTATGGTCAGAGATGAGGACGTGTGGTCAGAGATAAGGACGTATGAGGACGTGTGGTCAGAGATGAGGACGTATGGTCAGAGATAAGGACGTATGGTCAGAGATGAGGACGTGTGGTCAGAGATGAGGACGTATGGTCAGAGATGAGGACGTATGAGGACGTGTGGTCAGAGATGAGGACGTGTGGTCAGAGATAAGGACGTGTGGTCAGAGATGAGGACGTGTGGTCAGAGATGAGGACATATGAGGACGTGTGGTCAGAGATGAGGACGTGTGGTCAGAGATAAGGACGTATGGTCAGAGATGAGGACATATGAGGACGTGTGGTCAGAGATGAGGACGTGTGGTCAGAGATGAGGACGTGTGGTCAGAGATGAAGACGTGTGGTCTGAGATGAGGACGTATGGTCAGAGATGAGGACATATGAGGACGTGTGGTCAGAGATGAGGACGTGTAGTCAGAGATAAGGACGTATGGTCAGAGATGAGGACGTATGAGGACGTGTGGTCAGAGATGAGGACGTATGGTCAGAGATGAGGACGTGTGGTCAGAGATAAGGACGTATGGTCAGAGATGAGGACATATGAGGACGTGTGGTCAGAAATGAGGACGTGTGGTCAGAGATGAGGACGTGTGGTCAGAGATGAGGACGTGTGGTCAGAGATAAGGACGTATGGTCAGAGATGAGGACATATGAGGACGTGTGGTCAGAAATGAGGACGTGTGGTCAGAGATAAGGACGTATGGTCAGAGATGAGGATGTGTGGTCAGAGATAAGGACGTGTGGTCAGAAATGAGGACGTGTGGTCAGAGATGAGGACGTATGGACAGAGATGAGGACGTATGAGGACGTGTGGTCAGAGATGAAGACGTGTGGTCTGAGATGAGGACGTATGGTCAGAGATGAGGACGTGTGGTCAGAGATAAGGACGTATGGTCAGAGATGAGGACGTATGAGGATGTGTGGTCAGAGATGAGGACGTGTGGTCAGAGATGAGGACGTATGGTCAGAGATGAGGACGTATGGTCAGAGATGAGGACGTGTGGTCAGAGATAAGGACGTATGGTCAGAGATGAGGACGTATGAGGACGTGTGGTCAGAGATGAGGACGTGTGGTCAGAGATGAGGACGTGTGGTCAGAGATGAGGACGTATGGTCAGAGATGAGGACGTGTGGTCAGAGATGAGGACGTGTGGTCAGAGATGAGGGCGTGTGGTCAGAGATAAGGACGTATGGTCAGAGATGAGGACGTATGAGGACGTGTGGTCAGAAATGAGGACGTGTGGTCAGAGATGAGGACGTGTGGTCAGAGATGAGGACATATGAGGACGTGTGGTCAGAGATGAGGACGTGTGGTCAGAGATGAGGACGTGTGGTCAGAGATGAAGACGTGTGGTCTGAGATGAGGACGTATGGTCAGAGATGAGGACGTGTGGTCAGAGATGAGGACGTATGAGGATGTGTGGTCAGAGATGAGGACGTATGGTCAGAGATGAGGACGTATGGTCAGAGATGAGGACGTATGGTCAGAGATGAGGACATATGAGGACGTGTGGTCAGAGATGAGGACGTATGGTCAGAGATGAGGACGTATGGTCAGAGATGAGGACGTATGAGGACGTGTGGTCAGAGATGAGGACGTGTGGTCAGAGATAAGGACGTGTGGTCAGAGATGAGGACGTGTGGTCAGAGATGAGGACATATGAGGACGTGTGGTCAGAAATGAGGACGTGTGGTCAGAGATGAGGACGTGTGGTCAGAGATAAGGACGTATGGTCAGAGATGAGGACATATGAGGACGTGTGGTCAGAAATGAGGACGTGTGGTCAGAGATGAGGACGTGTGGTCAGAGATGAGGACATATGAGGACGTGTGGTCAGAAATGAGGACGTGTGGTCAGAGATGAGGACGTGTGGTCAGAGATAAGGACGTATGGTCAGAGATGAGGACATATGAGGACGTGTGGTCAGAGATGAGGACGTGTGGTCAGAGATGAGGACGTGTGGTCAGAGATGAAGACGTGTGGTCAGAGATAAGGACGTATGGTCAGAGATGAGGACGTATGAGGACGTGTGGTCAGAGATGAGGACGTGTGGTCAGAGATGAGGACGTATGGTCAGAGATGAGGACGTGTGGTCAGAGATAAGGACGTATGGTCAGAGATAAGGACGTATGAGGACGTGTGGTCAGAAATGAGGACGTGTGGTCAGAGATAAGGACGTATGGTCAGAGATGAGGACGTATGAGGACGTGTGGTCAGAGATGAGGACGTGTGGTCAGAGATAAGGACGTATGGTCAGAGATGAGGACGTGTGGTCAGAGATAAGGACGTATGAGGACGTGTGGTCAGAGATGAGGACGTATGGTCAGAGATGAGGACGTGTGGTCAGAGATAAGGACGTATGAGGACGTGTGGTCAGAGATGAGGACGTGTGGTCAGAGATAAGGACGTATGGTCAGAGATGAGGACGTATGAGGACGTGTGGTCAGAGATGAGGACGTATGGTCAGAGATGAGGACGTGTGGTCAGAGATAAGGACGTATGAGGACGTGTGGTCAGAGATGAGGACGTGTGGTCAGAGATGAGGACGTATGGTCAGAGATGAGGACGTGTGGTCAGAGATGAGGACGTGTGGTCAGAGATGAGGACGTGTGGTCAGAGATAAGGACGTATGGTCAGAGATGAGGACATATGAGGACGTGTGGTCAGAGATGAGGACGTGTGGTCAGAGATGAGGACGTGTGGTCAGAGATGAGGACGTATGGTCAGAGATGAGGACGTATGGTCAGAGATGAGGACATATGAGGACGTGTGGTCAGAAATGAGGACGTGTGGTCAGAGATGAGGACGTATGGTCAGAGATGAGGACGTGTGGTCAGAGATAAGGACGTATGGTCAGAGATGAGGACATATGAGGACGTGTGGTCAGAAATGAGGACGTGTGGTCAGAGATGAGGACGTGTGGTCAGAGATAAGGACGTATGATCAGAGATGAGGACATATGAGGACGTGTGGTCAGAAATGAGGACGTGTGGTCAGAGATGAGGACGTGTGGTCAGAGATGAGGACGTGTGGTCAGAGATAAGGACGTATGGTCAGAGATGAGGACATATGAGGACGTGTGGTCAGAGATGAGGACGTGTGGTCAGAGATGAGGACGTGTGGTCAGAGATAAGGACGTGTGGTCAGAGATAAGGACGTATGGTCAGAGATGAGGACGTATGGTCAGAGATCAGGACGTGTGGTCAGAGATAAGGACATATGGTCAGAGATGAGGACATATGAGGACGTGTGGTCAGAGATGAGGACGTGTGGTCAGAGATGAAGACGTGTGGTCTGAGATGAGGACGTATGGTCAGAGATGAGGACATATGAGGACGTGTGGTCAGAGATGAGGACGTGTGGTCAGAGATAAGGACGTGTGGTCAGAGATAAGGACGTATGGTCAGAGATGAGGACGTGTGGTCAGAGATGAGGACGTATGGTCAGAGATGAGGACGTATGGTCAGAGATGAGGACGTGTGGTCAGAGATAAGGACGTATGGTCAGAGATGAGGACTTGTGGTCAGAGATAAGGACGTATGAGGACGTGTGGTCAGAGATGAGGACGTATGGTCAGAGATAAGGACGTATGGTCAGAGATGAGGACATATGAGGACGTGTGGTCAGAGATGAGGACGTGTGGTCAGAGATGAGGACGTATGGTCAGAGATGAGGACGTGTGGTCAGAGATAAGGACGTATGGTCAGAGATGAGGACATATGAGGACGTGTGGTCAGAGATGAGGACGTTTGGTCAGAGATGAGGACGTGTGGTCAGAGATGAGGACGTATGGTCAGAGATGAGGACGTATGGTCAGAGATGAGGACGTGTGGTCAGAGATAAGGACGTATGGTCAGAGATGAGGACATATGAGGACGTGTGGTCAGAAATGAGGACGTGTGGCCAGAGATGAGGACGTGTGGTCAGAGATAAGGACGTATGATCAGAGATGAGGACATATGAAGACGTGTGGTCAGAAATGAGGACGTGTGGTCAGAGATGAGGACATATGAGGACGTGTGGTCAGAGATGAGGACGTTTGGTCAGAGATGAGGACGTGTGGTCAGAGATGAGGACGTATGGTCAGAGATGAGGACGTATGGTCAGAGATGAGGACGTGTGGTCAGAGATAAGGACGTATGGTCAGAGATGAGGACATATGAGGACGTGTGGTCAGAAATGAGGACGTGTGGTCAGAGATAAGGACGTATGATCAGAGATGAGGACATATGAAGACGTGTGGTCAGAAATGAGGACGTGTGGTCAGAGATGAGGACGTGTGGTCAGAGATGAAGACGTGTGGTCTGAGATGAGGACGTATGGTCAGAGATGAGGACATATGAGGACGTGTGGTCAGAGATGAGGACGTGTGGTCAGAGATAAGGACGTGTGGTCAGAGATAAGGACGTATGGTCAGAGATGAGGACGTGTGGTCAGAGATGAGGACGTATGGTCAGAGATGAGGACGTGTGGTCAGAGATAAGGACGTATGGTCAGAGATGAGGACGTATGAGGACGTGTGGTCAGAGATGAGGACGTGTGGTCAGAGATGAGGACGTGTGGTCAGAGATGAGGACGTATGAGGACGTGTGGTCAGAGATGAGGACGTATGGTCAGAGATGAGGACGTATGAGGACGTGTGGTCAGAGATGAGGACGTGTGGTCAGAGATGAGGACGTATGGTCAGAGATGAGGACGTGTGGTCAGAGATGAGGACGTGTGGTCAGAGATAAGGACGTATGGTCAGAGATGAGGACATATGAGGACGTGTGGTCAGAGATGAGGACGTGTGGTCAGAGATGAGGACGTGTGGTCAGAGATGAGGACGTATGGTCAGAGATGAGGACGTGTGGTCAGAGATGAGGACGTATGGTCAGAGATGAGGACGTGTGGTCAGAGATGAGGACGTGTGGTCAGAGATAAGGACGTATGGTCAGAGATGAGGACATATGAGGACGTGTGGTCAGAGATGAGGACGTGTGGTCAGAGATGAGGACGTGTGGTCAGAGATGAGGACGTATGGTCAGAGATGAGGACGTGTGGTCAGAGATGAGGACGTGTGGTCAGAGATGAGGACGTATGGTCAGAGATGAGGACGTGTGGTCAGAGATGAGGACGTGTGGTCAGAAATAAGGACGTATGGTCAGAGATGAGGACGTGTGGTCAGAGATGAGGATGTGTGGTCAGAGATGAGGACGTATGGTCAGAGATGAGGACGTGTGGTCAGAGATGAGGACGTATGGTCAGAGATGAGGACGTGTGGTCAGAGATGAGGACGTGTGGTCAGAGATGAGGACGTATGGTCAGAGATGAGGACGTGTGGTCAGAGATGAGGACGTGTGGTCAGAGATAAGGACGTGTGGTCAGAGATAAGGACGTATGGTCAGAGATGAGGACGTGTGGTCAGAGATGAGGACGTATGGTCAGAGATGAGGACGTGTGGTCAGAGATAAGGACGTATGGTCAGAGATGAGGACGTATGAGGACGTGTGGTCAGAGATGAGGACGTGTGGTCAGAGATGAGGACGTGTGGTCAGAGATGAGGACGTATGAGGACGTGTGGTCAGAGATGAGGACGTATGGTCAGAGATGAGGACATATGAGGACGTGTGGTCAGAGATGAGGACGTATGGTCAGAGATGAGGACGTATGGTCAGAGATGAGGACGTATGAGGACGTGTGGTCAGAGATGAGGACGTGTGGTCAGAGATGAGGACGTATGGTCAGAGATGAGGACGTGTGGTCAGAGATGAGGACGTGTGGTCAGAGATAAGGACGTATGGTCAGAGATGAGGACATATGAGGACGTGTGGTCAGAGATGAGGACGTGTGGTCAGAGATGAGGACGTGTGGTCAGAGATGAGGACGTATGGTCAGAGATGAGGACGTGTGGTCAGAGATGAGGACGTATGGTCAGAGATGAGGACGTGTGGTCAGAGATGAGGACGTGTGGTCAGAGATAAGGACGTATGGTCAGAGATGAGGACATATGAGGACGTGTGGTCAGAGATGAGGACGTATGGTCAGAGATGAGGACGTGTGGTCAGAGATGAGGACGTGTGGTCAGAGATAAGGACGTATGGTCAGAGATGAGGACGTGTGGTCAGAGATGAGGATGTGTGGTCAGAGATGAGGACGTATGGTCAGAGATGAGGACGTGTGGTCAGAGATGAGGACGTATGGTCAGAGATGAGGACGTGTGGTCAGAGATGAGGACGTGTGGTCAGAGATGAGGACGTATGGTCAGAGATGAGGACGTGTGGTCAGAGATGAGGACGTGTGGTCAGAGATGAGGACGTATGGTCAGAGATGAGGACATATGAGGACGTGTGGTCAGAGATGAGGACGTTTGGTCAGAGATGAGGACGTGTGGTCAGAGATGAGGACGTATGGTCAGAGATGAGGACGTATGGTCAGAGATGAGGACGTGTGGTCAGAGATAAGGACGTATGGTCAGAGATGAGGACATATGAGGACGTGTGGTCAGAAATGAGGACGTGTGGTCAGAGATGAGGACGTGTGGTCAGAGATAAGGACGTGTGGTCAGAGATAAGGACGTATGGTCAGAGATGAGGACGTGTGGTCAGAGATGAGGACGTATGGTCAGAGATGAGGACGTATGAGGACGTGTGGTCAGAGATGAGGACGTGTGGTCAGAGATGAGGACGTATGGTCAGAGATGAGGACGTGTGGTCAGAGATGAGGACGTATGAGGACGTGTGGTCAGAGATGAGGACGTATGGTCAGAGATGAGGACATATGAGGACGTGTGGTCAGAGATGAGGACGTATGGTCAGAGATGAGGACGTATGGTCAGAGATGAGGACGTATGAGGACGTGTGGTCAGAGATGAGGACGTGTGGTCAGAGATGAGGACGTATGGTCAGAGATAAGGACGTATGGTCAGAGATGAGGACATATGAGGACGTGTGGTCAGAGATGAGGACGTGTGGTCAGAGATGAGGACGTGTGGTCAGAGATGAGGACGTATGGTCAGAGATGAGGACGTGTGGTCAGAGATGAGGACGTATGGTCAGAGATGAGGACGTGTGGTCAGAGATGAGGACGTGTGGTCAGAGATAAGGACGTATGGTCAGAGATGAGGACATATGAGGACGTGTGGTCAGAGATGAGGACGTGTGGTCAGAGATGAGGACGTGTGGTCAGAGATAAGGACGTATGGTCAGAGATGAGGACGTATGGTCAGAGATGAGGACGTGTGGTCAGAGATGAGGACGTGTGGTCAGAGATGAGGACGTATGGTCAGAGATGAGGACGTGTGGTCAGAGATGAGGACGTATGGTCAGAGATGAGGACGTGTGGTCAGAGATGAGGACGAGTGGTCAGAGATGAGGACGTATGGTCAGAGATGAGGACGTGTGGTCAGAGATGAGGACGTGTGGTCAGAGATGAGGACGTATGGTCAGAGATGAGGACATATGAGGACGTGTGGTCAGAGATGAGGACGTGTGGTCAGAGATGAGGACGTGTGGTCAGAGATGAAGACGTGTGGTCTGAGATGAGGACGTATGGTCAGAGATGAGGACATATGAGGACGTGTGGTCAGAGATGAGGACGTGTGGTCAGAGATAAGGACGTGTGGTCAGAGATAAGGACGTATGGTCAGAGATGAGGACGTATGGTCAGAGATCAGGACGTGTGGTCAGAGATAAGGACATATGGTCAGAGATGAGGACATATGAGGACGTGTGGTCAGAGATGAGGACGTGTGGTCAGAGATGAGGACGTATGGTCAGAGATGAGGACATATGAGGACGTGTGGTCAGAGATGAGGACGTGTGGTCAGAGATAAGGACGTGTGGTCAGAGATAAGGACGTATGGTCAGAGATGAGGACGTGTGGTCAGAGATGAGGACGTATGGTCAGAGATGAGGACGTATGGTCAGAGATGAGGACGTGTGGTCAGAGATGAGGACGTATGGTCAGAGATGAGGACGTGTGGTCAGAGATAAGGACGTATGGTCAGAGATGAAGACATATGAGGACGTGTGGTCAGAGATGAGGACGTTTGGTCAGAGATGAGGACGTGTGGTCAGAGATGAGGACGTATGGTCAGAGATGAGGACGTATGGTCAGAGATGAGGACGTGTGGTCAGAGATAAGGACGTATGGTCAGAGATGAGGACATATGAGGACGTGTGGTCAGAAATGAGGACGTGTGGCCAGAGATGAGGACGTGTGGTCAGAGATAAGGACGTATGATCAGAGATGAGGACATATGAAGACGTGTGGTCAGAAATGAGGACGTGTGGTCAGAGATGAGGACGTGTGGTCAGAGATGAAGACGTGTGGTCTGAGATGAGGACGTATGGTCAGAGATGAGGACATATGAGGACGTGTGGTCAGAGATGAGGACGTGTGGTCAGAGATAAGGACGTGTGGTCAGAGATAAGGACGTATGGTCAGAGATGAGGACGTGTGGTCAGAGATGAGGACGTATGGTCAGAGATGAGGACGTGTGGTCAGAGATAAGGACGTATGGTCAGAGATGAGGACGTATGAGGACGTGTGGTCAGAGATGAGGACGTGTGGTCAGAGATGAGGACGTATGGTCAGAGATGAGGACGTGTGGTCAGAGATGAGGACGTATGAGGACGTGTGGTCAGAGATGAGGACGTATGGTCAGAGATGAGGACGTGTGGTCAGAGATGAGGACGTGTGGTCAGAGATAAGGACGTATGGTCAGAGATGAGGACATATGAGGACGTGTGGTCAGAGATGAGGACGTGTGGTCAGAGATGAGGACGTATGGTCAGAGATGAGGACGTGTGGTCAGAGATGAGGACGTATGGTCAGAGATGAGGACGTGTGGTCAGAGATGAGGACGTGTGGTCAGAGATGAGGACATATGAGGACGTGTGGTCAGAGATGAGGACGTGTGGTCAGAGATGAGGACGTGTGGTCAGAGATGAGGACGTATGGTCAGAGATGAGGACGTGTGGTCAGAGATAAGGACGTATGGTCAGAGATGAGGACGTGTGGTCAGAGATGAGGACGTGTGGTCAGAGATGAGGACGTATGGTCAGAGATGAGGACGTGTGGTCAGAGATGAGGACGTATGGTCAGAGATGAGGACGTGTGGTCAGAGATGAGGACGTGTGGTCAGAGATAAGGACGTATGGTCAGAGATGAGGACGTGTGGTCAGAGATGAGGACGTGTGGTCAGAGATGAGGACGTGTGGTCAGAGATGAGGACGTATGGTCAGAGATGAGGACGTGTGGTCAGAGATGAGGACGTGTGGTCAGAGATGAGGACATATGAGGACGTGTGGTCAGAGATGAGGACGTTTGGTCAGAGATGAGGACGTGTGGTCAGAGATTAGGACGTATGGTCAGAGATGAGGACGTATGGTCAGAGATGAGGACGTGTGGTCAGAGATAAGGACGTATGGTCAGAGATGAGGACATATGAGGACGTGTGGTCAGAAATGAGGACGTGTGGTCAGAGATAAGGACGTATGATCAGAGATGAGGACATATGAAGACGTGTGGTCAGAAATGAGGACGTGTGGTCAGAGATGAGGACGTGTGGTCAGAGATGAAGACGTGTGGTCTGAGATGAGGACGTATGGTCAGAGATGAGGACATATGAGGACGTGTGGTCAGAGATGAGGACGTGTGGTCAGAGATAAGGACGTGTGGTCAGAGATAAGGACGTATGGTCAGAGATAAGGACGTGTGGTCAGAGATAATGACGTATGGTCAGAGATGAGGACGTATGAGGACGTGTGGTCAGAGATGAGGACGTGTGGTCAGAGATGAGGACGTATGGTCAGAGATGAGGACGTGTGGTCAGAGATGAGGACGTATGAGGACGTGTGGTCAGAGATGAGGACGTATGGTCAGAGATGAGGACGTATGAGGACGTGTGGTCAGAGATGAGGACGTGTGGTCAGAGATGAGGACGTATGGTCAGAGATGAGGACGTGTGGTCAGAGATGAGGACGTATGGTCAGAGATGAGGACGTGTGGTCAGAGATGAGGACGTGTGGTCAGAGATAAGGACGTATGGTCAGAGATGAGGACATATGAGGACGTGTGGTCAGAGATGAGGACGTGTGGTCAGAGATGAGGACGTGTGGTCAGAGATGAGGACGTATGGTCAGAGATGAGGACGTGTGGTCAGAGATGAGGACGTGTGGTCAGAGATGAGGACGTATGGTCAGAGATGAGGACGTGTGGTCAGAGATGAGGACGTGTGGTCAGAAATAAGGACGTATGGTCAGAGATGAGGACGTGTGGTCAGAGATGAGGATGTGTGGTCAGAGATGAGGACGTATGGTCAGAGATGAGGACGTGTGGTCAGAGATGAGGACGTATGGTCAGAGATGAGGACGTGTGGTCAGAGATGAGGACGTGTGGTCAGAGATGAGGACGTATGGTCAGAGATGAGGACGTGTGGTCAGAGATGAGGACGTGTGGTCAGAGATAAGGACGTGTGGTCAGAGATAAGGACGTATGGTCAGAGATGAGGACGTGTGGTCAGAGATGAGGACGTATGGTCAGAGATGAGGACGTGTGGTCAGAGATAAGGACGTATGGTCAGAGATGAGGACGTATGAGGACGTGTGGTCAGAGATGAGGACGTGTGGTCAGAGATGAGGACGTGTGGTCAGAGATGAGGACGTATGAGGACGTGTGGTCAGAGATGAGGACGTATGGTCAGAGATGAGGACATATGAGGACGTGTGGTCAGAGATGAGGACGTATGGTCAGAGATGAGGACGTATGGTCAGAGATGAGGACGTATGAGGACGTGTGGTCAGAGATGAGGACGTGTGGTCAGAGATGAGGACGTATGGTCAGAGATGAGGACGTGTGGTCAGAGATGAGGACGTGTGGTCAGAGATAAGGACGTATGGTCAGAGATGAGGACATATGAGGACGTGTGGTCAGAGATGAGGACGTGTGGTCAGAGATGAGGACGTGTGGTCAGAGATGAGGACGTATGGTCAGAGATGAGGACGTGTGGTCAGAGATGAGGACGTGTGGTCAGAGATGAGGACGTATGGTCAGAGATGAGGACGTGTGGTCAGAGATGAGGACGTATGAGGACGTGTGGTCAGAGATGAGGACGTATGGTCAGAGATGAGGACGTATGAGGACGTGTGGTCAGAGATGAGGACGTGTGGTCAGAGATGAGGACGTATGGTCAGAGATGAGGACGTGTGGTCAGAGATGAGGACGTGTGGTCAGAGATAAGGACGTATGGTCAGAGATGAGGACATATGAGGACGTGTGGTCAGAGATGAGGACGTGTGGTCAGAGATGAGGACGTGTGGTCAGAGATGAGGACGTGTGGTCAGAGATGAGGACGTATGGTCAGAGATGAGGACGTGTGGTCAGAGATGAGGACGTATGGTCAGAGATGAGGACGTGTGGTCAGAGATGAGGACGTGTGGTCAGAGATAAGGACGTATGGTCAGAGATGAGGACATATGAGGACGTGTGGTCAGAGATGAGGACGTGTGGTCAGAGATGAGGACGTGTGGTCAGAGATGAGGACGTATGGTCAGAGATGAGGACGTGTGGTCAGAGATGAGGACGTGTGGTCAGAGATGAGGACGTGTGGTCAGAGATGAGGACGTATGGTCAGAGATGAGGACGTGTGGTCAGAGATGAGGACGTGTGGTCAGAAATAAGGACGTATGGTCAGAGATGAGGACG
This sequence comes from Eucyclogobius newberryi, assembly GCF_026437365.1. Lineage (NCBI taxonomy): Eukaryota > Metazoa > Chordata > Actinopteri > Gobiiformes > Gobiidae > Eucyclogobius > Eucyclogobius newberryi. Next base: position 34,874,869 of record NW_027315790.1, read on the forward strand.
TGTGGTCAGAGATGAGGATGTGTGGTCAGAGATGAGGACGTATGGTCAGAGATGAGGACGTGTGGTCAGAGATGAGGACGTATGGTCAGAGATGAGGACGTGTGGTCAGAGATGAGGACGTGTGGTCAGAGATGAGGACGTATGGTCAGAGATGAGGACGTGTGGTCAGAGATGAGGACGTGTGGTCAGAGATAAGGACGTGTGGTCAGAGATAAGGACGTATGGTCAGAGATGAGGACGTGTGGTCAGAGATGAGGACGTATGGTCAGAGATGAGGACGTGTGGTCAGAGATAAGGACGTATGGTCAGAGATGAGGACGTATGAGGACGTGTGGTCAGAGATGAGGACGTGTGGTCAGAGATGAGGACGTGTGGTCAGAGATGAGGACGTATGAGGACGTGTGGTCAGAGATGAGGACGTATGGTCAGAGATGAGGACATATGAGGACGTGTGGTCAGAGATGAGGACGTATGGTCAGAGATGAGGACGTATGGTCAGAGATGAGGACGTATGAGGACGTGTGGTCAGAGATGAGGACGTGTGGTCAGAGATGAGGACGTATGGTCAGAGATGAGGACGTGTGGTCAGAGATGAGGACGTGTGGTCAGAGATAAGGACGTATGGTCAGAGATGAGGACATATGAGGACGTGTGGTCAGAGATGAGGACGTGTGGTCAGAGATGAGGACGTGTGGTCAGAGATGAGGACGTATGGTCAGAGATGAGGACGTGTGGTCAGAGATGAGGACGTATGGTCAGAGATGAGGACGTGTGGTCAGAGATGAGGACGTGTGGTCAGAGATAAGGACGTATGGTCAGAGATGAGGACATATGAGGACGTGTTGTCAGAGATGAGGACGTATGGTCAGAGATGAGGACGTGTGGTCAGAGATGAGGACGTGTGGTCAGAGATGAGGACGTGTGGTCAGAGATAAGGACGTATGGTCAGAGATGAGGACGTGTGGTCAGAGATGAGGATGTGTGGTCAGAGATGAGGACGTATGGTCAGAGATGAGGACGTGTGGTCAGAGATGAGGACGTGTGGTCAGAGATGAGGACGTATGGTCAGAGATGAGGACGTGTGGTCAGAGATGAGGACGTGTGGTCAGAGATGAGGACGTATGGTCAGAGATGAGGACGTGTGGTCAGAGATGAGGACGTGTGGTCAGAAATAAGGACGTATGGTCAGAGATGAGGACGTGTGGTCAGAGATGAGGATGTGTGGTCAGAGATGAGGACGTATGGTCAGAGATGAGGACGTATGGTCAGAGATGAGGACGTATGGTCAGAGATGAGGACGTGTGGTCAGAGATGAGGACGTGTGGTCAGAGATGAGGACGTATGGTCAGAGATGAGGACGTGTGGTCAGAGATAAGGACGTGTGGTCAGAGATAAGGACGTATGGTCAGAGATGAGGACGTGTGGTCAGAGATGAGGACGTATGGTCAGAGATGAGGACGTGTGGTCAGAGATAAGGACGTATGGTCAGAGATGAGGACGTATGAGGACGTGTGGTCAGAGATGAGGACGTGTGGTCAGAGATGAGGACGTGTGGTCAGAGATGAGGACGTATGAGGACGTGTGGTCAGAGATGAGGACGTATGGTCAGAGATGAGGACATATGAGGACGTGTGGTCAGAGATGAGGACGTATGGTCAGAGATGAGGACGTATGGTCAGAGATGAGGACGTATGAGGACGTGTGGTCAGAGATGAGGACGTGTGGTCAGAGATGAGGACGTATGGTCAGAGATGAGGACGTGTGGTCAGAGATGAGGACGTGTGGTCAGAGATAAGGACGTATGGTCAGAGATGAGGACATATGAGGACGTGTGGTCAGAGATGAGGACGTGTGGTCAGAGATGAGGACGTGTGGTCAGAGATGAGGACGTATGGTCAGAGATGAGGACGTGTGGTCAGAGATGAGGACGTATGGTCAGAGATGAGGACGTGTGGTCAGAGATGAGGACGTGTGGTCAGAGATGAGGACGTGTGGTCAGAGATAAGGACGTGTGGTCAGAGATAAGGACGTATGGTCAGAGATGAGGACGTGTGGTCAGAGATGAGGACGTATGGTCAGAGATGAGGACGTATGAGGACGTTTGGTCAGAGATGAGGACGTGTGGTCAGAGATGAGGACGTATGGTCAGAGATGAGGACGTGTGGTCAGAGATGAGGACGTATGAGGACGTGTGGTCAGAGATGAGGACGTATGGTCAGAGATGAGGACATATGAGGACGTGTGGTCAGAGATGAGGACGTATGGTCAGAGATGAGGACGTATGGTCAGAGATGAGGACGTATGAGGACGTGTGGTCAGAGATGAGGACGTGTGGTCAGAGATGAGGACGTATGGTCAGAGATAAGGACGTATGGTCAGAGATGAGGACATATGAGGACGTGTGGTCAGAGATGAGGACGTGTGGTCAGAGATGAGGACGTGTGGTCAGAGATGAGGACGTATGGTCAGAGATGAGGACGTGTGGTCAGAGATGAGGACGTATGGTCAGAGATGAGGACGTGTGGTCAGAGATGAGGACGTGTGGTCAGAGATAAGGACGTATGGTCAGAGATGAGGACATATGAGGACGTGTGGTCAGAGATGAGGACGTGTGGTCAGAGATGAGGACGTGTGGTCAGAGATAAGGACGTATGGTCAGAGATGAGGACGTATGGTCAGAGATGAGGACGTGTGGTCAGAGATGAGGACGTGTGGTCAGAGATGAGGACGTATGGTCAGAGATGAGGACGTATGGTCAGAGATGAGGACGTGTGGTCAGAGATGAGGACGTGTGGTCAGAGATGAGGACGTATGGTCAGAGATGAGGACGTGTGGTCAGAGATGAGGACGTGTGGTCAGAGATGAGGACGTATGGTCAGAGATGAGGACATATGAGGACGTGTGGTCAGAGATGAGGACGTGTGGTCAGAGATGAGGACGTGTGGTCAGAGATGAAGACGTGTGGTCTGAGATGAGGACGTATGGTCAGAGATGAGGACATATGAGGACGTGTGGTCAGAGATGAGGACGTGTGGTCAGAGATAAGGACATGTGGTCAGAGATAAGGACGTATGGTCAGAGATGAGGACGTATGGTCAGAGATCAGGACGTGTGGTCAGAGATAAGGACGTATGGTCAGAGATGAGGACGTGTGGTCAGAGATAAGGACGTATGAGGACGTGTGGTCAGAGATGAGGACGTATGGTCAGAGATAAGGACGTATGGTCAGAGATGAGGACATATGAGGACGTGTGGTCAGAGATGAGGACGTGTGGTCAGAGATGAAGACGTGTGGTCTGAGATGAGGACGTATGGTCAGAGATGAGGACATATGAGGACGTGTGGTCAGAGATGAGGACGTGTGGTCAGAGATAAGGACGTGTGGTCAGAGATAAGGACGTATGGTCAGAGATGAGGACGTGTGGTCAGAGATGAGGACGTATGGTCAGAGATGAGGACGTATGGTCAGAGATGAGGACGTGTGGTCAGAGATAAGGACGTATGGTCAGAGATAAGGACGTATGGTCAGAGATGAGGACATATGAGGACGTGTGGTCAGAGATGAGGACGTGTGGTCAGAGATGAGGACGTATGGTCAGAGATGAGGACGTGTGGTCAGAGATAAGGACGTATGGTCAGAGATGAAGACATATGAGGACGTGTGGTCAGAGATGAGGACGTTTGGTCAGAGATGAGGACGTGTGGTCAGAGATGAGGACGTATGGTCAGAGATGAGGACGTATGGTCAGAGATGAGGACGTGTGGTCAGAGATAAGGACGTATGGTCAGAGATGAGGACATATGAGGACGTGTGGTCAGAAATGAGGACGTGTGGCCAGAGATGAGGACGTGTGGTCAGAGATAAGGACGTATGATCAGAGATGAGGACATATGAAGACGTGTGGTCAGAAATGAGGACGTGTGGTCAGAGATGAGGACGTGTGGTCAGAGATGAAGACGTGTGGTCTGAGATGAGGACGTATGGTCAGAGATGAGGACATATGAGGACGTGTGGTCAGAGATGAGGACGTGTGGTCAGAGATAAGGACGTGTGGTCAGAGATAAGGACGTATGGTCAGAGATGAGGACGTGTGGTCAGAGATGAGGACGTATGGTCAGAGATGAGGACGTGTGGTCAGAGATAAGGACGTATGGTCAGAGATGAGGACGTATGAGGACGTGTGGTCAGAGATGAGGACGTGTGGTCAGAGATGAGGACGTATGGTCAGAGATGAGGACGTGTGGTCAGAGATGAGGACGTATGAGGACGTGTGGTCAGAGATGAGGACGTATGGTCAGAGATGAGGACGTGTGGTCAGAGATGAGGACGTGTGGTCAGAGATAAGGACGTATGGTCAGAGATGAGGACATATGAGGACGTGTGGTCAGAGATGAGGACGTGTGGTCAGAGATGAGGACGTATGGTCAGAGATGAGGACGTGTGGTCAGAGATGAGGACGTATGGTCAGAGATGAGGACGTGTGGTCAGAGATGAGGACGTGTGGTCAGAGATAAGGACGTATGGTCAGAGATGAGGACATATGAGGACGTGTGGTCAGAGATGAGGACGTGTGGTCAGAGATGAGGACGTGTGGTCAGAGATGAGGACGTATGGTCAGAGATGAGGACGTGTGGTCAGAGATGAGGACGTGTGGTCAGAGATGAGGACGTATGGTCAGAGATGAGGACGTGTGGTCAGAGATGAGGACGTGTGGTCAGAGATAAGGACGTATGGTCAGAGATGAGGACGTGTGGTCAGAGATGAGGACGTGTGGTCAGAGATGAGGACGTGTGGTCAGAGATGAGGACGTATGGTCAGAGATGAGGACGTGTGGTCAGAGATGAGGACGTGTGGTCAGAGATGAGGACATATGAGGACGTGTGGTCAGAGATGAGGACGTTTGGTCAGAGATGAGGACGTGTGGTCAGAGATGAGGACGTATGGTCAGAGATGAGGACGTATGGTCAGAGATGAGGACGTGTGGTCAGAGATAAGGACGTATGGTCAGAGATGAGGACATATGAGGACGTGTGGTCAGAAATGAGGACGTGTGGTCAGAGATAAGGACGTATGATCAGAGATGAGGACATATGAAGACGTGTGGTCAGAAATGAGGACGTGTGGTCAGAGATGAGGACGTGTGGTCAGAGATGAAGACGTGTGGTCTGAGATGAGGACGTATGGTCAGAGATGAGGACATATGAGGACGTGTGGTCAGAGATGAGGACGTGTGGTCAGAGATAAGGACGTGTGGTCAGAGATAAGGACGTATGGTCAGAGATGAGGACGTGTGGTCAGAGATGAGGACGTATGGTCAGAGATGAGGACGTGTGGTCAGAGATAAGGACGTATGGTCAGAGATGAGGACGTATGAGGACGTGTGGTCAGAGATGAGGACGTGTGGTCAGAGATGAGGACGTATGGTCAGAGATGAGGACGTGTGGTCAGAGATGAGGACGTATGAGGACGTGTGGTCAGAGATGAGGACGTATGGTCAGAGATGAGGACGTATGAGGACGTGTGGTCAGAGATGAGGACGTGTGGTCAGAGATGAGGACGTATGGTCAGAGATGAGGACGTGTGGTCAGAGATGAGGACGTGTGGTCAGAGATAAGGACGTATGGTCAGAGATGAGGACATATGAGGACGTGTGGTCAGAGATGAGGACGTGTGGTCAGAGATGAGGACGTGTGGTCAGAGATGAGGACGTATGGTCAGAGATGAGGACGTGTGGTCAGAGATGAGGACGTATGGTCAGAGATGAGGACGTGTGGTCAGAGATGAGGACGTGTGGTCAGAGATAAGGACGTATGGTCAGAGATGAGGACATATGAGGACGTGTGGTCAGAGATGAGGACGTGTGGTCAGAGATGAGGACGTGTGGTCAGAGATGAGGACGTATGGTCAGAGATGAGGACGTGTGGTCAGAGATGAGGACGTGTGGTCAGAGATGAGGACGTGTGGTCAGAGATGAGGACGTATGGTCAGAGATGAGGACGTGTGGTCAGAGATGAGGACGTGTGGTCAGAAATAAGGACGTATGGTCAGAGATGAGGACGTGTGGTCAGAGATGAGGATGTGTGGTCAGAGATGAGGACGTATGGTCAGAGATGAGGACGTGTGGTCAGAGATGAGGACGTATGGTCAGAGATGAGGACGTGTGGTCAGAGATGAGGACGTATGGTCAGAGATGAGGACGTGTGGTCAGAGATGAGGACGTGTGGTCAGAGATGAGGACGTATGGTCAGAGATGAGGACGTGTGGTCAGAGATGAGGACGTGTGGTCAGAGATGAGGACGTGTGGTCAGAGATGAGGACGTATGGTCAGAGATGAGGACGTGTGGTCAGAGATGAGGACGTGTGGTCAGAAATAAGGACGTATGGTCAGAGATGAGGACGTGTGGTCAGAGATGAGGACGTGTGGTCAGAGATGAGGACGTGTGGTCAGAGATGAGGACGTATGGTCAGAGATGAGGACGTGTGGTCAGAGATGAGGACGTGTGGTCAGAGATAAGGACGTATGGTCAGAGATGAGGACATATGAGGACGTGTGGTCAGAGATGAGGACGTGTGGTCAGAGATGAGGACGTATGGTCAGAGATGAGGACGTGTGGTCAGAGATGAGGACGTATGGTCAGAGATGAGGACGTGTGGTCAGAGATGAGGACGTGTGGTCAGAGATAAGGACGTATGGTCAGAGATGAGGACATATGAGGACGTGTGGTCAGAGATGAGGACGTGTGGTCAGAGATGAGGACGTGTGGTCAGAGATGAGGACGTATGGTCAGAGATGAGGACGTGTGGTCAGAGATGAGGACGTGTGGTCAGAGATGAGGACGTGTGGTCAGAAATAAGGACGTATGGTCAGAGATGAGGACGTGTGGTCAGAGATGAGGATGTGTGGTCAGAGATGAGGACGTATGGTCAGAGATGAGGACGTGTGGTCAGAGATGAGGACGTATGGTCAGAGATGAGGACGTGTGGTCAGAGATGAGGACGTATGGTCAGAGATGAGGACGTGTGGTCAGAGATGAGGACGTGTGGTCAGAGATAAGGACGTGTGGTCAGAGATAAGGACGTATGGTCAGAGATGAGGACGTGTGGTCAGAGATGAGGACGTATGGTCAGAGATGAGGACGTGTGGTCAGAGATAAGGACGTATGGTCAGAGATGAGGACGTATGAGGACGTGTGGTCAGAGATGAGGACGTGTGGTCAGAGATGAGGACGTGTGGTCAGAGATGAGGACGTATGAGGACGTGTGGTCAGAGATGAGGACGTATGGTCAGAGATGAGGACATATGAGGACGTGTGGTCAGAGATGAGGACGTATGGTCAGAGATGAGGACGTATGGTCAGAGATGAGGACGTATGAGGACGTGTGGTCAGAGATGAGGACGTGTGGTCAGAGATGAGGACGTATGGTCAGAGATGAGGACGTGTGGTCAGAGATGAGGACGTGTGGTCAGAGATAAGGACGTATGGTCAGAGATGAGGACATATGAGGACGTGTGGTCAGAGATGAGGACGTGTGGTCAGAGATGAGGACGTGTGGTCAGAGATGAGGACGTATGGTCAGAGATGAGGACGTGTGGTCAGAGATGAGGACGTATGGTCAGAGATGAGGACGTGTGGTCAGAGATGAGGACGTGTGGTCAGAGATAAGGACGTATGGTCAGAGATGAGGACATATGAGGACGTGTGGTCAGAGATGAGGACGTGTGGTCAGAGATGAGGACGTGTGGTCAGAGATGAGGACGTATGGTCAGAGATGAGGACGTGTGGTCAGAGATGAGGACGTGTGGTCAGAGATGAGGACGTATGGTCAGTTACTCAGAGACAACTGGGGGAGGGGCTTATGATTATTTCTCATTAGCCTGCGACGAAAGGCCTGTCTGACCCTGTCTGACCCTGTGTGGCTGGTCAGTCAAAGACACGTCTCCGCTCTGAGTGTCCCACAGGACGACGTTACAAATGAAGAGTTGCGCAGCAGCAGCTTCTGTGGAATTGAAAAAAGGTTTGGGGAGTTTGTGACTGAACAGGACATGACGCTGCTTCACTGCAGCTGGAGCAGTTTTACAGAAACGCTCTGAGTCATGAACGTTAACACGAACCGACTGAGGTCAAGGATGAGTGACCCCCAGTGACCTCTTCCCTTAGACCTCAGTATCACTCTTCACATTAGTGTCACATGTGACACGCCCCCTGGAGGACGCTCTCACGTGACACACCCCCTGGAGGACACGCTCATGTGACACGCCCCCTGGAGGACACGCTCAGGTGACACGCCCCCTGGAGGACGCTCTCACATGTGACACGCCCCCTGGAGGATGCTCTAATGTGACACGCCCCCTGGAGGACGCTCACATGTGACACGCCCCCTGGAGGACGCTCTCACATGTGACTTGCCCCCTGGAGGACGCTCACATGTGACACGCCCCCTGGAGGACGCTCTCACATGTGACACGCCCCCTGGAGGACGCTCTCACGTGACACGCCCCCTGGAGGACACGCTCATGTGACACGCACCCTGGAGGACGCTCTCACATGTGACACGCCCCCTGGAGGACGCTCACATGTGACACGCCCCCTGGAGGACGCTCATGTGACACGCCCCCTGGAGGACGCTCATGTGACACGCCCCCTGGAGGACGCTCTCACATGTGACACGCCCCCTGGAGGACGCTCATATGTGACACGCCCCCTGGAGGACGCTCATATGTGACACGCCCCCTGGAGGACGCTCTCACATGTGACACGCCCCCCGGAGGACACGCTCATGTGACACGCCCCCTGGAGGAAGCTCTAATGTGACACACCCCCTGAGGACGCTCATATGTGACACGCCCCCTGGAGGACGCTCTCACATGTGACACGCCCCCCGGAGGACACGCTCATGTGACACGCCCCCTGGAGGACGCTCATGTGACACGCCCCCTGGAGGACGCTCTCACATGTGACACGCCCCCTGGAGGACGCTCATATGTGACACGCCCCCTGGAGGACGCTCATATGTGACACGCCCCCTGGAGGACGCTCTCACATGTGACACGCCCCCTGGAGGACGCTCTCATGTGACACGCCCCCTGGAGGACGCTCATATGTGACACGCCCCCTGGAGGACGCTCTCACATGTGACACGCCCCCTGGAGGACACGCTCATGTGACACGCCCCCTGGAGGACGCTCTCACATGTGACACGCCCCCTGGAGGACACGCTCATGTGACACGCCCCCTGGAGGACGCTCTCACATGTGACACGCCCCCTGGAGGACGCTCATATGTGACACGCCCCCTGGAGGACGCTCTCACATGTGACACGCCCCCTGGAGGACGCTCATATGTGACACGCCCCCTGGAGGACACGCTCATGTGACACGCCCCCTGGAGGACGCTCATATGTGACACGCCCCCTGGAGGACGCTCTCACATGTGACACGCCCCCTGGAGGACGCTCATATGTGACACGCCCCCTGGAGGACACGCTCATGTGACACGCCCCCTGGAGGACGCTCATATGTGACACGCCCCCTGGAGGACGCTCTCACGTGACACGCCCCCTGGAGGACGCTCACATGTGACACGCCCCCTGGAGGACGCTCATGTGACACGACCCCTGGAGGACGCTCTCACATGTGACACGCCCCCTGGAGGACGCTCTCACGTGACACGCCCCCTGGAGGACGCTCTCACGTGACACGCCCCCTGGAGGACGCTCACATGTGACACGCCCCCTGGAGGACGCTCTTACGTGACACGCCCCCTGGAGGACACGCTCACGTGACACGCCCCCTGGAGGACGCTCACATGTGACACGCCCCCTGGAGGACGCTCTCACATGTGACACGCCCCCTGGAGGACGCTCACATGTGACACGCCCCCTGGAGGACGCTCACATGTGACACGCCCCCTGGAGGACGCTCTCATGTGACACGCCCCCTGGAGGACGCTCACATGTGACAAACCCCCTGGAGGACACGCTCATGTGACACGCCCCCTGGAGGACGCTCACATGTGACACGCCCCCTGGAGGAAGCTCTCATGTGACACGCCCCCTGAGGACGCTCTCACATGTGACACGCCCCCTGGAGGACGCTCTCATGTGACACGCCCCCTGGAGGACGCTCTCATGTGACACGCCCCCTGGAGGACGCTCATATGTGACACGCCCCCTGGAGGACGCTCTCACATGTGACACGCCCCCCGGAGGACACGCTCATGTGACACGCCCCCTGGAGGAAGCTCTAATGTGACACACCCCCTGAGGACGCTCATATGTGACACGCCCCCTGGAGGACGCTCTCACATGTGACACGCCCCCCGGAGGACACGCTCATGTGACACGCCCCCTGGAGGACGCTCATGTGACACGCCCCCTGGAGGACGCTCTCACATGTGACACGCCCCCTGGAGGACGCTCATATGTGACACGCCCCCTGGAGGACGCTCATATGTGACACGCCCCCTGGAGGACGCTCTCACATGTGACACGCCCCCTGGAGGACGCTCTCATGTGACACGCCCCCTGGAGGACGCTCATATGTGACACGCCCCCTGGAGGACGCTCTCACATGTGACACGCCCCCTGGAGGACACGCTCATGTGACACGCCCCCTGGAGGACGCTCTCACATGTGACACGCCCCCTGGAGGACACGCTCATGTGACACGCCCCCTGGAGGACGCTCTCACATGTGACACGCCCCCTGGAGGATGCTCATATGTGACACGCCCCCTGGAGGACGCTCTCACATGTGACACGCCCCCTGGAGGACGCTCATATGTGACACGCCCCCTGGAGGACACGCTCATGTGACACGCCCCCTGGAGGACGCTCATATGTGACACGCCCCCTGGAGGACGCTCTCACATGTGACACGCCCCCTGGAGGACGCTCATATGTGACACGCCCCCTGGAGGACACGCTCATGTGACACGCCCCCTGGAGGACGCTCATATTTGACACGCCCCCTGGAGGACGCTCTCACATGTGACACGCCCCCTGGAGGACGCTCTCACGTGACACGCCCCCTGGAGGACGCTCACATGTGACACGCCCCCTGGAGGACGCTCATGTGACACGACCCCTGGAGGACGCTCTCACATGTGACACGCCCCCTCGAGGACGCTCTCACGTGACACGCCCCCTGGAGGACGCTCTCACGTGACACGCCCCCTGGAGGACGCTCACATGTGACACGCCCCCTGGAGGACGCTCTTACGTGACACGCCCCCTGGAGGACACGCTCACGTGACACGCCCCCTGGAGGACGCTCACATGTGACACGCCCCCTGGAGGACGCTCTCACATGTGACACGCCCCCTGGAGGACGCTCTCACGTGACACGCCCCCTGGAGGACGCTCACATGTGACACGCCCCCTGGAGGACGCTCACATGTGACACGCCCCCTGGAGGACGCTCTCATGTGACACGCCCCCTGGAGGACGCTCACATGTGACAAACCCCCTGGAGGACACGCTCATGTGACACGCCCCCTGGAGGACGCTCACATGTGACACGCCCCCTGGAGGAAGCTCTCATGTGACACGCCCCCTGAGGACGCTCTCACATGTGACACGCCCCCTGGAGGACGCTCTCATGTGACACGCCCCCTGGAGGACGCTCTCATGTGACACGCCCCCTGGAGGACGCTCTCATGTGACACGCCCCCTGGAGGACGCTCTCATGTTACACGCCCCCTGGAGGACGCTCACATGTGACACGCCCCCTGGAGGACGCTCTCATGTGACACGCCCCCTGGAGGAAGCTCTAATGTGACACACCCCCTGAGGACACGCTCATGTGACACGACCCTTGGAGGACGCTCTCATGTGACACGCCCCCTGGAGGACGCTCTCATGTGACATGCCCCCTGGAGGACGCTCACATGTGACACGCCCCCTGGAGGACGCTCTCACATTTGACACGACCCCTGGAGGACGCTCTCACATGTGACACGCCCCCTGGAGGACGCTCACATGTGACACGCCCCCTGGAGGACGCTCACATGTGACACGCCCCCTGGAGGACGCTCTCACATGTGACACGCCCCCTGGAGGACGCTCTCACGTGACACACCCCCTGGAGGACACGCTCATGTGACACGCCCCCTGGAGGACACGCTCAGGTGACACGCCCCCTGGAGGACGCTCTCACATGTGACACGCCCCCTGGAGGATGCTCTAATGTGACACGCCCCCTGGAGGACGCTCACATGTGACACGCCCCCTGGAGGACGCTCTCACATGTGACTTGCCCCCTGGAGGACGCTCACATGTGACACGCCCCCTGGAGGACGCTCTCACATGTGACACGCCCCCTGGAGGACGCTCTCACGTGACACGCCCCCTGGAGGACACGCTCATGTGACACGCCCCCTGGAGGACACGCTCATGTGACACGCCCCCTGGAGGACGCTCTCACATGTGACACGCCCCCTGGAGGACGCTCACATGTGACACGCCCCCTGGAGGACGCTCATGTGACACGCCCCCTGGAGGACGCTCACATGTGACACGCCCCCTGGAGGACGCTCATATGTGACACGCCCCCTGGAGGACGCTCATATGTGACACGCCCCCTGGAGGACGCTCTCACATGTGACACGCCCCCCGGAGGACACGCTCATGTGACACGCCCCCTGGAGGAAGCTCTAATGTGACACACCCCCTGGAGGAAGCTCTCATGTGACACGCCCCCTGAGGACGCTCTCACATGTGACACGCCCCCTGGAGGACGCTCTCATGTGACACGCCCCCTGGAGGACGCTCTCATGTGACACGCCCCCTGGAGGACGCTCTCATGTGACACGCCCCCTGGAGGACGCTCTCATGTGACACGCCCCCTGGAGGACGCTCACATGTGACACGCCCCCTGGAGGAAGCCCTCATGTGACACGCCCCCTGGAGGACGCTCTCATGTTACACGCCCCCTGGAGGACGCTCACATGTGACACGCCCCCTGGAGGACGCTCTCATGTGACACGCCCCCTGGAGGAAGCTCTAATGTGACACACCCCCTGAGGACACGCTCATGTGACACGACCCTTGGAGGACGCTCTCATGTGACACGCCCCCTGGAGGACGCTCACATGTGACACGCCCCCTGGAGGACGCTCTCATGTGACATGCCCCCTGGAGGACGCTCACATGTGACACGCCCCCTGGAGGACGCTCTCACTTGTGACACGCCCCCTGGAGGACGCTCTCATGTGACATGCCCCCTGGAGGACGCTCTCATGTGACACGACCCCTGGAGGACGCTCTCACATGTGACACGCCCCCTGGAGGACGCTCATATGTGACACGCCCCCTGGAGGATGCTCTAATGTGACACGCCCCCTGGAGGACGCTCTCACATGTGACACGCCCCCTGGAGGACACGCTCATGTGACACGCCGCCTGGAGGACGCTCTCATGTGACAGGACCCCTGGAGGACGCTCTCACATGTGACACGCCCCCTGGAGGACGCTCATATGTGACACGCCCCTTGGAGGATGCTCTAATGTGACACACCCCCTGAGGACGCTCTAACATGTGACACGCCCCCTGGAGGACGCTCTCATGTGACACGCCCCCTGGAGGACGCTCACATGTGACACGCCCCCTGGAGGACGCTCTCATGTTACACGCCCCCTGGAGGACACGCTCATGTGACACGCCCCCTGGAGGACGCTCTCATGTGACACGCCCCCTGAGGACGCTCTCACATGTGACACGCCCCCTGGAGGACGCTCTCATGTGACACGCCCCCTGGAGGACGCTCTCATGTGACACGCCCCCTGGAGGAAGCTCTAATGTGACACGCCCCCTGGAGGACGCTCTCATGTGACACGCCCCCTGGAGGACGCTCTCATGTGACACGCCCCCTGGAGGACGCTCTCATGTGACACGCCCCCTGGAGGAAGCTCTAATGTGACACGCCCCCTGGAGGACGCTCTCATGTGACACGCCCCCTGGAGGACACGCTCATGTGACACGACCCCTGGAGGACGCTCACATGTGACACGCCCCCTGGAGGACGCTCTCATGTGACACGCCCCCTGGAGGACGCTCATATGTGACACGCCCCCTGGAGGATGCTCTAATGTGACACGCCCCCTGGAGGACGCTCTCATGTGACACGCCCCCTGGAGGACGCTCACGTGATACGCCCCCTGGAGGACGCTCACATGCGACACGCCCCCTGGAGGACGCTCTCATGTGACACGCCCCCTGGAGGACGCTCACATGTGACAAACCCCCTGGAGGACGCTCTCTCATGTGACACGCCCCCTGGAGGACACGCTCATGTGACACGCCCCCTGGAGGACGCTCACATGTGACACGCCCCCTGGAGGACGCTCTCATGTGACACGCCCCCTGGAGTACGCTCTCATGTGACACGCCCCCTGGAGGACGCTCTCACGTGACACGCCCCCTGGAGGACGCTCTCATGTGACACGCCTCCTGGAGGACGCTCTCATGTGACACGCCCCCTGGAGGAAGCTCTAATGTGACACGCCCCCTGGAGGACGCTCTCATGTGACACGCCCCCTGGAGGACACGCTCATGTGACACGCCCCCTGGAGGACGCTCTCATGTGACACGCCCCCTGAGGACGCTCTCACATGTGACACGCCCCCTGGAGGACGCTCTCATGTGACACGCCCCCTGGAGGACGCTCTCATGTGACACGCCCCCTGGAGGAAGCTCTAATGTGACACGCCCCCTGGAGGACGCTCTCATGTGACACGCCCCCTGGAGGACACGCTCATGTGACACGACCCCTGGAGGACGCTCACATGTGACACGCCCCCTGGAGGACGCTCTCATGTGACACGCCCCCTGGAGGACGCTCATATGTGACACGCCCCCTGGAGGATGCTCTAATGTGACACGCCCCCTGGAGGACGCTCTCATGTGACACGCCCCCTGGAGGACGCTCACGTGATACGCCCCCTGGAGGACGCTCACATGCGACACGCCCCCTGGAGGACGCTCTCATGTGACACGCCCCCTGGAGGACGCTCACATGTGACAAACCCCCTGGAGGACGCTCTCTCATGTGACACGCCCCCTGGAGGACACGCTCATGTGACACGCCC
This sequence comes from Eucyclogobius newberryi, assembly GCF_026437365.1. NCBI lineage: Eukaryota > Metazoa > Chordata > Actinopteri > Gobiiformes > Gobiidae > Eucyclogobius > Eucyclogobius newberryi. Next base: position 34,889,956 of record NW_027315790.1, read on the forward strand.
CCTGGAGGACGCTCACATGTGACACGCCCCCTGGAGGACGCTCTCATGTGACACGCCCCCTGGAGTACGCTCTCATGTGACACGCCCCCTGGAGGACGCTCTCACGTGACACGCCCCCTGGAGGACGCTCTCATGTGACACGCCTCCTGGAGGACGCTCTCATGTGACACGCCCCCTGGAGGAAGCTCTAATGTGACACGCCCCCTGGAGGACGCTCTCATGTTACACGCCCCCTGGAGGACGCTCTCACATGTGACACGCCCCCTGGAGGACGCTCTCATGTGACACGCCCCCTGGAGGACACGCTCATGTGACACGCCCCCTGGAGGAAGCTCTAATGTGACACGCCCCCTGGAGGACGCTCTCATGTTACACGCCCCCTGGAGGACGCTCTCACATGTGACACGCCCCCTGGAGGACGCTCTCATGTGACACGCCCCCTGGAGGACACGCTCATGTGACACGCCCCCTGGAGGACGCTCTCATGTGACACGCCCCCTGGAGGACACGCTCATGTGACACGCCCCCTGGAGGACACGCTCATGTGACACGCACCCTGGAGGACGCTCTCATTTGACACGCCCCCTGGAGGAAGCTCTAATGTGACACACCCCCTGAGGACGCTCTCACATGTGACACGCCCCCTGGAGGACGCTCTCATGTGACACGCCCCCTGGAGGACACGCTCATGTGACACGCACCCTGGAGGACGCTCTCATTTGACACGCCCCCTGGAGGAAGCTCTAATGTGACACACCCCCTGAGGACGCTCTCACATGTGACACGCCCCCTGGAGGACGCTCTCATGTGACAGGCCCCCTGGAGGACGCTCATATGTGACACGCCCCCTGGAGGACGCTCTAATGTGACACGCCCCCTGGAGGCCGCTCTCACATGTGACACGCCCCCTGGAGGACACGCTCATGTGACACGCCCCCTGGAGGACGCTCTCACATGTGACACGCCCCCTGGAGGACGCTCTCATGTGACACGCCCCCTGGAGGACGCTCATATGTGACACGCCCCCTGGAGGACGCTCTAATGTGACACGCCCCCTGGAGGCCGCTCTCACATGTGACACGCCCCCTGGAGGACACGCTCATGTGACACGCCCCCTGGAGGACGCTCTCATGTGACACGCCCCCTGGAGGACGCTTTCATGTGACACGCCCCCTGGAGGACGCTCACGCCCCCTGGAGGACGCTCTCATGTGAACTCCTCCAGGTTTCTACTTTTTCCCTAAGAATTTTGGTAGTTTTTCCTGCAGAAGGAGGAGCTAAGGACAGGGGACACTGGGACATGTGTCTAAGGACATGGAACTCTGGGACATGTGTCTAAGGACATGGAACGCTGGGACATATGTCTAAGGACATGGAACGCTGGGACATATGTCCAAGGACATGGAACGCTGGGACATATGTCTAAGGACATGGAACGCTGGGACATATGTCTAAGGACATGGAACGCTGGGACATATGTCCAAGGACATGGAACGCTGGGACATATGTCTAAAGACATGGAACGCTGGGACATATGTCTAAGGACATGGAACGCTGGGACATATGTCTAAGGACATGGAACGCTGGGACATATGTCCAAGGACATGGAACGCTGGGACATATGTCTAAAGACATGGAACGCTGGGACATATGTCTAAGGACATGGAACGCTGGGACATATGTCTAAGGACATGGAACGCTGGGACATATGTCTAAGGACATGGAACGCTGGGACATATGTCTAAGGACATGGAACGCTGGGACATATGTCTAAGGACATGGAACGCTGGGACATATGTCTAAGGACATGGAACGCTGGGACAAGTCCCTATGAACATTAACATCCAGGTTGGCGGTGCAATCACAGCTGCCTCAGGTGGATATTGCCGTTGTGTCCTTGGGTCCTTGGGTCCTTGTGTCCTTGTGTCCTTGTGTCCTTGTGTCCTTGGGTCCTTGTGTCCTTGGGTCCTTGGGTCCTTGGGTCCTTGGGTCCTTGTGTCCTTGGGTCCTTGTGTCCTTGTGTCCTTGGGTCCTTGGGTCCTTGTGTCCTTGTGTCCTTGTAAAGCGCTTTTAGGGCCTTCAAGCTATAAATATGACCGTTTACCTTTTTGTTTTTTTTCAGAGTTCAGGGGCGGAGTCTGAGTGGGTGGAGGACCTGATGTGGTTCCACCAATCACGTGTCAGAGATGTGGAGTGGCTCACGGGTTTGGACTTTTACCAGGGCAGCTCTCGACCAATCACAGAGCTGCTGCAGATGAAGACCCGCCCCACGGCCGACATCCACCCAAAACTACAACAGCCGCCATTTTAGAATGAGGCGACGTGCAGCGCAGTATCGGGTTCAACTTTGATACTTATCGATTATATTTGGATTAAAATATTCAAAGATCGAGATTCTTACTTTTTACACTTGTGTTATTGCACTTTTTGTTTAAACGTCTTAAATGTGAAACGCTTTTTGTTTTGCTCCAATCAAACTTCACGACGCAAATTCAAGCACACTTATTATTTTCAGCCTGTTTTTTCTGTATTATAAATGATAAATGATAAATTATTCGTAACATTGAGACTGAATAAATTGTTGTTAAAGATCGTCTCCTGAACTTTTCTAATTCATTTAAAATAAGAATCAAGATGTTCAGTTTTCTGTCATAAACGGTGTCATTTGAACAGTCTCCATGGAGATAGATCCATTTAAATCTCCATGGAGACGAGCAGGACGAGTCAGGTTTGTGGAGATGCGTCTCCGCTCACAGTGAAAACTCAGTATTTTAGTTTTTTTTATATTTTTTGTGCAAGAAAAACATCCAAAAGGGAAATAAAACATGCTTCTATTTCTTGTCCCTGTGGAAATGTGTCCCCTGCATTTGACTTGTCCTTCAGGGGCACTGGGACCTCAGGAGCAGGGCAGGGCACTGGGGCCTCAGGAGCAGGACACTGGGGCCTCAGGAGCAGGACACTGGGGCCTCAGGAGCAGGACACTGGGGCCTCAGGAGCAGGGCACTGGGACCTCAGGAGCAGGACACTGGGGCCTCAGGAGCAGGACACTGGGGCCTCAGGAGCAGGACACTGGGGCCTCAGGAGCAGGGCACTGGGACCTCAGGAGCAGGACACTGGGGCCTCAGGAGCAGGACACTGGGACCTCAGGAGCAGGGCAGGGCACTGGGGCCTCAGGAGCAGGACACTGGGGCCTCAGGAGCAGGGCACTGGGACCTCAGGAGCAGGACACTGGGGCCTCAGGAGCAGGACACTGGGACCTCAGGAGCAGGGCAGGGCACTGGGGCCTCAGGAGCAGGACACTGGGGCCTCAGGAGCAGGGCACTGGGACCTCAGGAGCAGGACACTGGGGCCTCAGGAGCAGGACACTGGGACCTCAGGAGCAGGGCAGGGCACTGGGGCCTCAGGAGCAGGGCACTGGGGCCTCAGGAGCAGGGCACTGGGACCTCAGGAGCAGGACACTGGGGCCTCAGGAGCAGGACACTGGGACCTCAGGAGCAGGGCAGGGCACTGGGGCCTCAGGAGCAGGACACTGGGGCCTCAGGAGCAGGGCACTGGGACCTCAGGAGCAGGACACTGGGGCCTCAGGAGCAGGACACTGGGACCTCAGGAGCAGGGCAGGGCACTGGGGCCTCAGGAGCAGGGCACTGGGGCCTCAGGAGCAGGACACTGGGGCCTCAGGAGCAGGGCACTGGGGCCTCAGGAGCAGGGCACTGGGGCCTCAGGAGCAGGGCACTGGGGCCTCAGGAGCAGGACACTGGGACCTCAGGAGCAGGACACTGGGGCCTCAGGAGCAGGACACTGGGGCCTCAGGAGCAGGACACTGGGACCTCAGGAGCAGGACACTGGGGCCTCAGGAGCAGGACACTGGGGCCTCAGGAGCAGGACACTGGGACCTCAGGAGCAGGGCACTGGGGCCTCAGGAGCAGGACACTGGGGCCTCAGGAGCAGGACACTGGGACCTCAGGAGCAGGACACTGGGGCCTCAGGAGCAGGACACTGGGGCCTCAGGAGCAGGACACTGGGGCCTCAGGAGCAGGACACTGGGACCTCAGGAGCAGGACACTGGGGCCTCAGGAGCAGGACACTGGGGCCTCAGGAGCAGGGCACTGGGGCCTCAGGAGCAGGGCACTGGGGCCTCAGGAGCAGGGCACTGGGGCCTCAGGAGCAGGACACTGGGACCTCAGGAGCAGGACACTGGGGCCTCAGGAGCAGGGCACTGGGGCCTCAGGAGCAGGGCACTGGGGCCTCAGGAGCAGGACACTGGGGCCTCAGGAGCAGGGCACTGGGGCCTCAGGAGCAGGACACTGGGGCCTCAGGAGCAGGGCCCGGGCACCAGATCCAGGTCTCTAGTCTTTAGTCGCTGGAGGATTTGACCTTCTCGTCTTGTTCTTTAGAGAAAACGTTGCGTAAAAGCTCTAGACAACGGTCCGGTGTAAACATGGGACGATTGAATGATCCCGACACAAAGGTTCACTCCCGCATGTGCCTGGACCATGCAGCTGCTCAGGCCCAAGCCTCATGACACGTCTGCATCACGAACCCTCGAAATATCATCTGAAACGTTCCTTTTCCTGTTTCTCGGCACTTCCTGTTTGGCTCTTCCGTAAACGCTGCAGTTGTGAGGAAAGACCTCGATACGCAAAGGTCGCAGCTAAATTTAAAACCCAAGAGGAACCGAAGAGCTTTCCTTTTACAGCAGAGCGGTTCCACGTGGCGCCGTTTGCCGCGTCATGACAACGTCGCTGCAGTGACGCAGGAAGCTGGAATCCAGGTATGAAAGATGTGTTTTTTTCCCAACTGTTTGGGTCAAAACCAAAAAAAGGGGACGGTGAAGTTCATCCTGAAGAGGACGTTGTGGAAGACGAAGGGGACAAAGATAATCATTGAGTTTCTAAAGATCACCACATTCGACCAGTTTATTTGATCAGGTTCTTCAACACTTTCACTTAAGTCCTGTTTTCATTTGCTGCTTCTTCTTCGGTGTTTTATGGCGGTTGGTGAGAACAGTCTCTCTCCTTCTCCTCGGATGAGCAGACCCCCCTCCTTCATGTTTCAGTTAAGAACATCAAATCCAGATTATAAGAAGACATAAAATGATTAAAGAGTGATTTGTTTCAGCACCAGTGTCTGTGGGACTGGGCCTTATCTTTTCACAGAATATGACTCACATTTCTCAGATTGGGCCTGACTTTTCCCATCTGTGTGATGTGACACAGAAACAACACCAGGTTTCATGGATTGGTTTGTTCTTATGACGGTAAATCCTGGAAATCCAGTGCAAACCGGAAACAAACGGGTCAGACAGATGGAAATAGAAACTTGCCAAAGGGTTTGTGTTGGAAACACATGGTATTACGCTGCCGATACATTGAGCTCATTACATAACCCAACAAGTCTGAACCTGACGGAGCAACGTTACCGTGACGACTTCCATAAAAGCCTCATCTGTGCCAAAAGTGAAGGTGAGGCTGAAAAACACTTTGGAATGAATATTTTGCATTTGTGAATTTACTGTGAATGTTTTTAAATCTGTCGAAATCGACTTCCACAAAAATGATTGATGTGTAAAAATAGAAGAATAAATGTTTAAGAGTTTCAGATTCACAGTTGCAAAATGTACAATTATTACTTTCCATATCGAAGATAAATGATGTTTAACCCATTTTACAAATATTTGTATATTACAAATGTGTCATGAGTGTGATAAATGTGTCATGAGTCGGGATGCAGACCTAAACCTAATGAGTCCGGACCTGAACTCATCATGTTATAAGAGCGTAACACGAGACACTTGGCTCAATTAAGTTGAAGACACATGAACAAGGACGACTGTCCAACACAAGACTTAACTGCACTGAAATAAACTCAATTTATCTGCTTTATTCACTGTTTTTAACAGAAGTTACAACTTACAAATCACAAGCTACAAGCTACGAGCTACGAGCTACGAGCTACGAGCTACGAGCTACGAGCTACGAGCTACGAGCTACGAGCTACGAGCTACGAGCTAACACACATTCAAGTGTGATACTGTGTGTGTAAGTGTGTTACTGTGTGTGTAAGTGTGTTACTGTGTGTGTAAGTGTGATACTGTGTGTGTAAGTGTGTTACTGTGTGTGTAAGTGTGTTACTGTGTGTGTAAGTGTGTTACTGTGTGTGTAAGTGTGATACTGTGTGTGTAAGTGTGATACTGTGTGTAAGTGTGTTACTGTGTGTGTAAGTGTGATACTGTGTGTGTAAGTGTGTTACTGTGTGTGTAAGTGTGATACTGTGTGTGTAAGTGTGTTACTGTGTGTGTAAGTGTGTTACTGTGTGTGTAAGTGTGATACTGTGTGTGTAAGTGTGTTACTGTGTGTGTAAGTGTGTTACTGTGTGTGTAAGTGTGTTACTGTGTGTGTAAGTGTGATACTGTGTGTGTAAGTGTGTTACTGTGTGTGTAAGTGTGTTACTGTGTGTGTAAGTGTGTTACTGTGTGTGTAAGTGTGTTACTGTGTGTGTAAGTGTGTTACTGGTGTGTAAGTGTGTTACTGTGTGTGTAAGTGTGTTACTGTGTGTGTAAGTGTGATACTGTGTGTGTAATTGTGTTACTGTGTGTGTAAGTGTGATACTGTGTGTGTAAGTGTGATACTGTGTGTGTAAGTGTGTTACTGTGTGTGTAAGTGTGATACTGTGTGTGTAAGTGTGATACTGTGTGTGTAAGTGTGTTACTGTGTGTGTAAGTGTGTTACTGTGTGTGTAAGTGTGATACTGTGTGTGTAAGTGTGTTACTGTGTGTGTAAGTGTGTTACTGTGTGTGTAAGTGTGTTACTGTGTGTGTAAGTGTGTTACTGTGTGTAAGTGTGATACTGTGTGTGTAAGTGTGATACTGTGTGTAAGTGTGTTACTGTGTGTGTAAGTGTGATACTGTGTGTGTAAGTGTGATACTGTGTGTGTAAGTGTGTTACTGTGTGTGTAAGTGTGTTACTGTGTGTGTAAGTGTGATACTGTGTGTGTAAGTGTGATACTGTGTGTGTAAGTGTGATACTGTGTGTGTAAGTGTGTTACTGTGTGTGTAAGTGTGATACTGTGTGTGTAAGTGTGTTACTGTGTGTGTAAGTGTTATACTGTGTGTGTAAATGTGATACTGTGTGTGTAAGTGTGTTACTGTGTGTGTAAGTGTGTTACTGTGTGTTACTGTGTGTGTAAGTGTGTTACTGTGTGTGTAAGTGTGTTACTGTGTGTGTAAGTGTGTGACTGTGTGTGTAAGTGTGATACTGTGTGTGTAAGTGTGATACTGTGTGTGTAAGTGTGTTACTGTGTGTGTAAGTGTGTTACTGTGTGTGTAAGTGTGTTACTGTGTGTGTAAGTGTGTTACTGTGTGTAAGTGTGATACTGTGTGTGTAAGTGTGATACTGTGTGTAAGTGTGTTACTGTGTGTGTAAGTGTGATACTGTGTGTGTAAGTGTGATACTGTGTGTGTAAGTGTGTTACTGTGTGTGTAAGTGTGTTACTGTGTGTGTAAGTGTGATACTGTGTGTGTAAGTGTGATACTGTGTGTGTAAGTGTGATACTGTGTGTGTAAGTGTGTTACTGTGTGTGTAAGTGTGATACTGTGTGTGTAAGTGTGTTACTGTGTGTGTAAGTGTTATACTGTGTGTGTAAATGTGATACTGTGTGTGTAAGTGTGTTACTGTGTGTGTAAGTGTGTTACTGTGTGTTACTGTGTGTGTAAGTGTGTTACTGTGTGTGTAAGTGTGTTACTGTGTGTGTAAGTGTGTGACTGTGTGTGTAAGTGTGATACTGTGTGTGTAAGTGTGATACTGTGTGTGTAAGTGTGTTACTGTGTGTGTAAGTGTGTTATTGTGTGTGTAAGTGTGTTACTGTGTGTGTAAGTGTGTTACTGTGTGTGTAAGTGTGTTACTGTGTGTGTAAGTGTGTGACTGTGTGTGTAAGTGTGTTACTGTGTGTGTAAGTGTGTTACTGTGTGTGTAAGTGTGATACTGTGTGTGTAAGTGTGTTACTGTGTGTGTAAGTGTGATACTGTGTGTGTAAGTGTGTTACTGTGTGTGTAAGTGTGTTACTGTGTTCGTAAGTGTGTTACTGTGTGTGTAAGTGTGTTACTGTGTGTGTAAGTGTGATACTGTGTGTGTAAGTGTGATACTGTGTGTGTAAGTGTGTTACTGTGTGTGTAAGTGTGTTACTGTGTGTGTAAGTGTGATACTGTGTGTGTAAGTGTGATACTGTGTGTGTAAGTGTGATACTGTGTGTGTAAGTGTGATACTGTGTGTGTAAGTGTGTTACTGTGTGTGTAAGTGTGATACTGTGTGTGTAAGTGTGATACTGTGTGTGTAAGTGTGTTACTGTGTGTGTAAGTGTGTTACTGTGTGTTACTGTGTGTGTAAGTGTGTTACTGTGTGTGTAAGTGTGTTACTGTGTGTGTAAGTGTGATACTGTGTGTAAGTGTGATACTGTGTGTGTAAGTGTGATACTGTGTGTGTAAGTGTGATACTGTGTGTGTAAGTGTGTTACTGTGTGTGTAAGTGTGATACTGTGTGTGTAAGTGTGATACTGTGTGTGTAAGTGTGTTACTGTGTGTGTAAGTGTGTTACTGTGTGTGTAAGTGTGATACTGTGTGTAAGTGTGATACTGTGTGTGTAAGTGTGATACTGTGTGTGTAAGTGTGTTACTGTGTGTGTAAGTGTGATACTGTGTGTGTAAGTGTGATACTGTGTGTGTAAGTGTGTTACTGTGTGTGTAAGTGTGATACTGTGTGTGTAAGTGTGTTACTGTGTGTGTAAGTGTGTTACTGTGTGTTACTGTGTGTGTAAGTGTGTTACTGTGTGTGAAAGTGTGTTACTGTGTGTGTAAGTGTGATACTGTGTGTGTAAGTGTGATACTGTGTGTGTAAGTGTGTTACTGTGTGTGTAAGTGTGTTACTGTGTGTTACTGTGTGTGTAAGTGTGTTACTGTGTGTGTAAGTGTGTTACTGTGTGTGTAAGTGTGTGACTGTGTGTGTAAGTGTGATACTGTGTGTGTAAGTGTGATACTGTGTGTGTAAGTGTGTTACTGTGTGTGTAAGTGTGTTATTGTGTGTGTAAGTGTGTTACTGTGTGTGTAAGTGTGTTACTGTGTGTGTAAGTGTGTGACTGTGTGTGTAAGTGTGTTACTGTGTGTGTAAGTGTGTTACTGTGTGTGTAAGTGTGTTACTGTGTTCGTAAGTGTGTTACTGTGTGTGTAAGTGTGTTACTGTGTGTGTAAGTGTGATACTGTGTGTGTAAGTGTGTTATTGTGTGTGTAAGTGTGTTACTGTGTGTGTAAGTGTGATACTGTGTGTGTAAGTGTGTTACTGTGTGTGTAAGTGTGATACTGTGTGTGTAAGTGTGTTACTGTGTGTGTAAGTGTGTTACTGTGTTCGTAAGTGTGTTACTGTGTGTGTAAGTGTGTTACTGTGTGTGTAAGTGTGATACTGTGTGTGTAAGTGTGATACTGTGTGTGTAAGTGTGTTACTGTGTGTGTAAGTGTGTTACTGTGTGTGTAAGTGTGATACTGTGTGTGTAAGTGTGATACTGTGTGTGTAAGTGTGATACTGTGTGTGTAAGTGTGATACTGTGTGTGTAAGTGTGTTACTGTGTGTGTAAGTGTGATACTGTGTGTGTAAGTGTGATACTGTGTGTGTAAGTGTGTTACTGTGTGTGTAAGTGTGTTACTGTGTGTTACTGTGTGTGTAAGTGTGTTACTGTGTGTGTAAGTGTGTTACTGTGTGTGTAAGTGTGATACTGTGTGTAAGTGTGATACTGTGTGTGTAAGTGTGATACTGTGTGTGTAAGTGTGATACTGTGTGTGTAAGTGTGTTACTGTGTGTGTAAGTGTGATACTGTGTGTGTAAGTGTGATACTGTGTGTGTAAGTGTGTTACTGTGTGTGTAAGTGTGTTACTGTGTGTGTAAGTGTGATACTGTGTGTGTAAGTGTGATACTGTGTGTGTAAGTGTGATACTGTGTGTGTAAGTGTGTTACTGTGTGTTACTGTGTGTGTAAGTGTGTTACTGTGTGTGAAAGTGTGTTACTGTGTGTGTAAGTGTGATACTGTGTGTGTAAGTGTGATACTGTGTGTGTAAGTGTGTTACTGTGTGTGTAAGTGTGTGACTGTGTGTGTAAGTGTGATACTGTGTGTGTAAGTGTGATACTGTGTGTGTAAGTGTGTTACTGTGTGTGTAAGTGTGTTATTGTGTGTGTAAGTGTGTTACTGTGTGTGTAAGTGTGATACTGTGTGTGTAAGTGTGTTACTGTGTGTGTAAGTGTGTTACTGTGTGTGTAGTGTGTGACTGTGTGTGTAAGTGTGTTACTGTGTGTGTAAGTGTGTTACTGTGTGTGTAAGTGTGTTACTGTGTGTGTAAGTGTGATACTGTGTGTGTAAGTGTGTTACTGTGTGTGTAAGTGTGATACTGTGTGTGTAAGTGTGTTACTGTGTGTGTAAGTGTGTTACTGTGTGTGTAAGTGTGTTACTGTGTGTGTAAGTGTGTTACTGTGTGTGTAAGTGTGATACTGTGTGTGTAAGTGTGATACTGTGTGTGTAAGTGTGTTACTGTGTGTGTAAGTGTGTTACTGTGTGTGTAAGTGTGTGACTGTGTGTGTAAGTGTGTTACTTGTGTGTAAGTGTGTTACTGTGTGTGTAAGTGTGTTACTGTGTGTGTAAGTGTGTTACTGTGTGTGTAAGTGTGTGGACTGTGTGTGTAAGGTGTTTACTGTGTGTGTAAGTGTGTTACTGTGTGTGTAAGTGTGTTACTGTGTGTGTAAGTGTGATACTGTGTGTGTAAGTGTGTTACTGTGTGTGTAAGTGTGATACTGTGTGTGTAAGTGTGTTACTGTGTGTGTAAGTGTGATACTGTGTGTGTAAGTGTGTTACTGTGTGTGTAAGTGTGTTCTGTGTGTGTAAGTGTGTTACTGTGTGTGTAAGTGTGTTACTGTGTGTGTAAGTGTGATACTTGTGTGTGTAAGTGTGTTACTGGTGTGTGTAAGTGTGATACTGTGTGTGTAAGTGTGATACTGTGTGTGTAAGTGTGATACTGTGTGTGTAAGTGTGTTACTGTGTGTGTAAGTGTGATACTGTGTGTGTAGTGTGTACTGTGTGTGTAAGTGTGTTACTGTGTGTGTAAGTGTGATACTGTGTGTGTAAGTGTGATACTGTGTGTGTAAGTGTGATACTGTGTGTGTAAGTGTGTTACTGTGTGTTACTGTGTGTGTAAGTGTGTTACTGTGTGTGTAAGTGTGTTACTGTGTGTGTAAGTGTGATACTGTGTGTGTAAGTGTGATACTGTGTGTGTAAGTGTGTTACTGTGTGTGTAAGTGTGTTACTGTGTGTGTAAGTGTGATACTGTGTGTGTAAGTGTGATACTGTGTGTGTAAGTGTGTTACTGTGTGTGTAAGTGTGTTACTGTGTGTTGTAAGTGTGTTACTGTGTGTGTAAGTGTGATACTGTGTGTGTAAGTGTGATACTGTGTGTGTAAGTGTGTTACTGTGTGTGTAAGTGTGTTACTGTGTGTGTAAGTGTGTGACTGTGTGTGTAAGTGTGTTACTGTTGTTGTGTGTAAGTGTGTTACTGTGTGTGTAAGTGTGTTACTGTGTGTGTAAGTGTGTTACTGTGTGTGTAAGTGTGTGACTGTGTGTGTAAGTGTGTTACTGTGTGTGTAAGTGTGTTACTGTGTGTGTAAGTGTGTTACTGTGTGTGTAAGTGTGTTACTGTGTGTGTAAGTGTGTTACTGTGTGTGTAAGTGTGATACTGTGTGTGTAAGTGTGTTACTGTGTGTGTAAGTGTGTTCTGTGGTGTAAGTGTGTTACTGTGTGTGTAAGTGTGTTACTGTGTGTGTAAGTGTGTTACTGTGTGTGTAAGTGTGTTACTGTGTGTGTAAGTGTGTTACTGTGTGTTGTTAGTAGTGTGATACTGTGTGTGTAAGTGTGTTACTGTGTGTGTAAGTGTGTGTACTGTGTGTGTAAGTGTGTTACTGTGTGTGTAAGTGTGATACTGTGTGTAAGTGTGTTACTGTTGTGTGTAAGTGTGTTACTGTGTGTGTAGTGTG